>NC_048281.1:30673901-30889998 GCF_009762535.1 Notolabrus celidotus | reverse complement strand
CTGAGTCCTCCTCTCCATCTCTGGAGTGCTAATTCAATCAATGCTTGAGTTGGAGTACAAGTCCAAGGAATCTGAGTCTGAGTCCTGGACTTGATTTCTACAACACTGGTGGAGAGTCTTACTTTGTTGACTTTAACTTTTAAAGTGCAAAATAAAAACTGTTATCCTAAAGTTGTTATTTTGTGATTATTGATTCTGAGACTTGTATAAAGAAATGTCCAGAAACATGACGCTTTAATCAGAATGCAGGCTTTTCTTCATATCTTGTTTCAGCTGTTTATTTACACTCCCTCCCCTCAGACAGCTGCAGACTCCTCCTCTTAATGCACTCATAATCACCCATTAAATTTTCTCTCCCATCATGCTCTCTCTCCTGCAGGAGCGCCTCCTGCTCTCAGTGCTTCCCCGCCATGTCGCCATGGAGATGAAAGCTGACATAAATGCAAAGCAAGAAGACATGATGTTCCACAAGATCTACATCCAGAAGCACGACAACGTCAGGTAACACCCACCCCCACCGTTCACCCCTCCTCCCCTCCTCCTCTCCTCTCCTCCTCCCCTCCTCCCTCTCCTCCTCTCCTCCCCTCCTCTGCTCACACCACAACAAGCAGCAGGTGGGACGACCAGGAGAAACAGATTGAAGCTGCCATAAATAACACTTTCTCAGCTCCATAAATCAGATCATGAGCTGGAGCTGTATACACACATGCATCCTGGTACACACCACTGCACGTTACCTCTCATTAGACACAACTACAACACAAAAATATAGAATTCAATGTTGTTTGTTCAGGGCGGTCTGAGGTGATTTTTAGCAATCAATGGTGACTTTCTGGAGATAAATGCCCAGCTCCTATTGGTTTGTAGAATTACAAGATTTTATTGTGCTACTTAATGTGATTTAAAAAAATGTCTGAATTCTGAATTTCTTTTAATTTTTTGCAATGTTTTCCTTTTATTGACAGGACATCCAAACAGACATATAAAAAGAGAGAGACTCAGACATGTTACCAAAAAGCAGTTGCATGAAATAATGAATCCAAAACCTCTCTTTTGGTGCTGGATCACAATAGATAGAGTATTTTCTATGGGATCCAGTCCTTTTTGGGGATTTGGTTCCTGACATTAACACCTAAAACAGCCATCACTGCATCAGGTTGGACTGACATGTTAAAATATTGAATAATGTTTGGAAAATTGAGCTTTAGTTAGGGAGCTCAATGCAAGAATGAAGTGAGAGGTTACAGTTTTCACAGGTAGAGTCTACATCAGGGAACACCTGAGAGAGCTCATGGGAGTTCTTCGATAATGAAGTACTATATTCAAGTCTCAGTGGCATGCTTTTAAACCAGTGTTGTTCTGAAAAGTTAAGAAGCACCATGATCATGTTATCTTTAATTCATATGCAACATCTGATTTTCTGTCTGATCTGGCTTTATTTTAAGATGATCAAAGCTGTGAAACTCAATAAGTTTGAATCACAACACTGCAAGATCCAGAGACGTATTAAAAGTGTGCAACACAGCCAGAGTCAAATAATGCATACAGTAATTCATCTGAAATTACCTATTTTTTTGCAATGCAAGAATTATGTTGAGGTCAGTGCAGCTTTTATCCTTTGAATTAACAATGATCCAGATTAATCCTTAATGATCCAGCACACCTGCAAAGACAGCAAGGGAGGGAGAAGTGCAGGTGTTTCCATGTAAAAAGGCTGCATGTGGTTTTTACCACTTATGTCTGCATATAGTTTCAGTAACGATACAGAGTGTCATATCAGTTGACGTGCAATGAAAATATTGGAGATGAAAAATGAGTTAGAATTGGTTAGAATAAGCTCATATACTGGGCATTGTAGAAGCTGGATCTCTGCTGTCATTGGGCGAGAGATGGGGTTTACCCTGGAAAGCCAATCACAGGGCCAACCTCAAGAGATAGACACACCATTCACACACACCTACGGGCAATTTAGAGTCACCAATTAAACCATCAAGCATACACATAGGTGGAGTTCCTGGAGAGAACCAACACAAGCAAACTCCACACAGAAAGGGATTCGAACCAGGAATGTTCTTGGTGTTAGACAACAGCATTAACCACTGCTCCACTATGCCGCCCTTTGCACAAATAGAAGTTCACATGGCTTTAACAAGACCAATATGGATCGATTTACAAGATAGATATAGGTGCAATAACCATTTGGGGAAGGAGATAATGTCACATGTGAATAGCCTTCTCTCTGATCATCTGTTGACTCCTTATTGATCACTCTGACCTCTTCTTATCTGTTGCACAGATTATCTCTGATGTGTTCTTTAAGATAACGGTTGCCTCTTGTATTTTGCTCAGAGTTCTTGCAGTTTAAGTGATGCAGTGTTGAATTACCATCTTGCATTATTCTTCAGCTTTGATCTAATAATATGATTTGCTCATATAAGAGATAATCTTATACTATAAAACAGAGTCGCCTGAAGTTAGGTTTAGCACCCCCTTGTGGAGTATTTCAACACTGCATTGAGAAAACTCAGAGACCTAGATTTTTTAAAACCTGTGTGTGTGTGTGTTTGAGTGTGTGTTCTCGTGTCAGAGACCGTTGCACCGCCTGTAGCTGTCACAGTCAGGTGAGAGCCCAAATCTTGAAGCGTAACAGCTGCTATTGAAGCCTTCTATCGCTTTCATGTGTCCCTTTGAATCCCCAGGGGTTAGAGCATCAGATCACGTACTCAGAGCTCCCGTACACAGAGGTCTTTTTATCCTTATTAATGTGATTGTGATCAGTGATGATCCTCCTTTTGTTCTTTGAGTGTAAGAGTTCAGGAAAGACGTGCAGATGTGTATTTTTGAAAGCAGACGATGGTGGAAAAATAAGGACATTTCCGGAGCATGTGACGGAAGTTTATGAAACCACATGAGTGAGCAGACATGGAGGTTTAGCCAGTATAACCATGCTGTGGTGTGGTAGGTGGTTATGGAATACAAACCAAGAAGGTCATGTTGGTTCAAATGGATGTATTCATTACTGCAGCTGTTGATGTTTCTTAATGAGAAGAGAAACACAAACACAAACCTTCACTTTCAGGGACAAAAACTCTGAAAACGAGGGTGAATTATTATTGGCTTGTTACTGTAGAGTGTCCTGCTTTTTTTGTGTGTGTGACTCACTGGGGAGTAGGAGGCACATTAGCAGCATCCGCTAAGCTTGGCCGAACCCTGTCTGTGGTCATGAGTGTGTGGTTAATGGGTAGCTAACCAGGTGTGACCGGGCTTGTCAGGGAGCGGGCAGTGGCTTGTGGTAATTGGGGCTCTGCTGAGAGGCCGAGTAACAACAGGAAGAGAAGTGACAGCTCCCACTGCTGCAGCTTCAGAGTCAGAGGGATAACAGGGGGACGAGCAGAGGTGGAGAGACGGAGAGAGAGAGGTTTGGAGCCTGTTGCTGCATTACAGAGCCTTGCATTTGTGTCCACCCCACACATTTCTCAGCATTCCAACCATTAACTGTATAAAATGATAGACGACAACCTGTTCCAGTTGTACAAAAGTGAAGCCAAAATACCCGCTGCAAAGGGCACTGATGACTTGATGATTTTGGAGCCAGAGACTTTGCAGTAGGTGGTGGTGGCTGTCGTCCTGCCCCTTCCACTAACTAAGAAAATATCTAACATTTGTTCAAGTCGGCACAGTCAGCAGCAGGACAGTTCAAAGCAAACACTAACAGGTATGCAAGGAAAAATGTATCATGAACGGGCGGTTATGCAAATTAGATACCTGAAAAGGTGAGCAGTACCCAGATGTGAAGCAGAGGAGTCTTATCAGAGATAGTTGGGGTCCAATCAACCAATCAATCTTTATTTGTATAGCGCCAAATCACAACAAACGTTATCTCAAGACGCTGTTGCAAACATAGGAGGTCTAGACCACTCTATGTCAAATTATGAACAGAGACCCAACACCAAGACAGGATAAGACTCAGTCTGACCCCACCTTAGTGATAGTGATGAGACGAGTGTTGCCGCTGGAGTCCAGCACGTCCGTATCAGCTGGAGTCTGGAACGTCCACAGCAGGAGGATGTCTACGACAGCTCAGAGAAACCTACAAGACAAGGGAGCTCAGGGACTCCAGAAAGGTCTATGTAAATCCTCAGGCTACTCTCACATCTATGCCCGCTAACTGTTGTTACATCAACTTTGAAGACCAGAGTTTTTGCCACAGTGTCAACAGGTAGAGGTAAAATGAGCCAGACTCAAATTGGAAAATAATTACAGTTAAGGGGTTCTGACCAATCAGAATCAAGTATTTAATGCAGCCTGGAAGTGAGGACAGTTCCTCCTCTACTCTGAGCTTTGATTGGACCCGAGTTGTGTTGAACGTGGCAATGCTGTATGGGTTGTGTTGTAATATAAGGGGGTTCCACTGGTAGTTGGAGCTAGCATGGAGAGGGGGTGGCTCTGGGATACAGGGCTAACTGTTAATCCTCCCTGAGGTGTTGTAGGCAAGCAGCAAACTCCAGTTTTTAAATATGAAGCCAATGCACAAGTGCTAAAAACTGCAGTTCCTCAAGCGTCCACTTGAGTGGCTGCAGAACCACTGAAAGCTACAGTCTGCAAACATCTGCAGTTTCATGTCTTTCTAAATCATTCTAAGCTCTCTTTAAAAGACCAGCCTGTAAATAAGTTATGCAAGAAATGCAGATAGGAAACATCTTCCAACAATCTTGTCTTGTTCTCTGGATCTTCAGGATTAATCCAGAGCAAATGGAAGGAGCAAAAAGTTCTTGCTTTTGAGTGTTTGAAGTCTACAACTTTAATTTGTGTGACTTCCTTCACGGCAGTGGTCCAGTAATAAATCTAATCTCCTGTACTTTTTCCTGAAAGTCTGTTTGGCCCTTTTGAGTAATATGATGTCCCGTGGCTTCAGCAATTAGGCCCAATGCTTCTGCTGACTCAGGTGTTACGAAAGAGGGTCTTTTTGGGCGGATGTTTTGATGCTGCCGGTCACCCTGGGAGCGATTGGAAAACATTCAGGACATCGTGACTGTAGCTGCTGTGTCTGTTATGTAGGCCAGCAGCACCCTGAAGAAACAGACATGGAAAGAACATTGCATAAATTAAAGAGAACTGCCCTTATCTTTGTTCTACATGTTCTCTCCGAAGAAAGGACAAGAGTTGACGATGCTCAGCAAACGTTCATGTGATTTTTCCACATGTGTGATGTTGTTAATTATGTGCTAATGTGTTACACAAGGGATAATGTGCTGACGCAGGAGGAGACAGACTTGAACTGAAAAACATCTAACAGTACAGATGATTTGTTCAATGCTTTGACACAGAAATATAATTGAATTTGTCTAATTGGGTTTACAAAAATCTGGAGCGTGGCATTTTATGTTTAATTAAAGTTATATCCAGCATGTTTGTTGTCGTGTTATTTTGGCAGACAAGGTCAAGCTCAGCTTGAAGGATCTGGATCCAGATGTGGATGTATTCAAAGTTTAATCAGAACTGATGAGAGACCGCAGAAGTACTATCTGGATGAAAGCCAAAATAATGCAATTAAAATAAATGTTTTTACCAGAACAAGTCACCTTATATTTGGAATAAACTGAGGGATAAGGAGTTTAAAAGATGTTAGGGTACTTATTTATACCGGTTATCAACTCCTTTACTCATTTTAAGGTACGTCTGTTTTATTGCCAATTAAATTAAGTATTAAGTTTATGAAAACAATATCTGTATAAGTCAGTTATAGACTGTTTAATAAGAAGGAGGTCACAACTGTTCTCTGATATTGAAGCCAAAACACTGAGAGCTCCCCCTGCTGACCGGCTGCAGTAAAGGTCATAAACCCGCCTCCTCGATTATAACCGATGGGATGTGAGTCAAACCAGAACAATAAAAAACAATTCAAAATACATTTTTTCAAACATGGTTTCTGTCATGATAGGAAGTTCTAATCAAGCTGATTGAAGTCCAAGTGTTAATTTTTAGTAGAAGTTAATCTTCAGTTGGTTATTTAATGATAAAAAGAGGGGATGTGACATCATGATCGGTCCCAGCAGATGTGTGTCTAACATGAGTCTGGTCCTGCTGGAGGTTTCTGCCTGTTAAAGGAAGTTTGTCCTTGCCACTGTAACTTGCTGAATGCTGCAAAGTGCTCTGCTCATGGTGGATTAAGATGAGATCAGACTGAGTCCTGTCTGTAAGATGGGACTGGATCTTATCCTGTCTTGATGTTGGGTCTTTGTTAATAATAGAACATAGAGTACGGTCTAGACCTGCTCTGTTTGGAAAGAGTCTTGAGATAACATTTGTTGTGATTTGGCGCTATATAAATAAAGGTTGATTGGTTGATTGATCGATTGCTTCATCACCAGCGTAACGTTCCAACCTCATATTTGTCTTCTTTTTTTTTTTACAATAGGAAGCTTGTCGTCCATATTTATATACAGTAGCTGGAGTACAAGTTTGTCTGGATTTAGACGCCCCCTGTGGACAAAGCGGTTTGTCTTAAGTCTTTGCTGGTTCTGTCCTGTACATGCACAAGTCCAGTCGTCATCCCAGACAAAAAAATGACCCCCTGTGAATCCTCTGCATGCAAATCATAAACAATGGCACATCAGGTACACACATGTTATCGTATTTGATAACTCTGACACAGCGGTGGCACAAAAATGAAAAACATAAATAGGTAATTCATTCTTCTGCCGGATGGTCTCATTTGCTTTTATAGGCCACAGAAGAAGCATCAAAATCACCTTTCATCTGTTTCATAATGAAACACAACAGGCAGCCTCTAAGTTCTCAACCTGCATGTCATCTCCAAGGCCGCCAACCAAACGCAAATACAAAGGTTGTTTGATTTTCATGACTGAGGAGGTGAAGATACAAAGAATTTTACTTTGCACAAGTTGAACAAATGCACTCTGCTGGCTTTTTCAAACAAGGTTATAAAATCAGTTCAACAGGTTCAGCAAAGAATCGACAGGAAGAGGAAAAAGAGCGAGAGAGAGAGAGAAAGAGAGAGAGAGAGAGAGAGAGAGAGAGAGAGAGAGAGAGAGAGAGAGGGAGAGAGAGAGAGAGAGAGAGAGAGAGAGAGAGAGAGAGAGAGAGAGAGAGAGAGAGAGAGAGAGAGAGAGAGAGAGAGGGGGAGGGAGTGAGGGGGAGAGAGAGAGGGGGAGAGAGATAGGGGGAGAGAGAGAGAGAGAGGGAGAGAGAGGGAGAGAGAGGGGAGAGAGAGAGAGAGAGAGAGAGGGAGAGAGAGAGAGAGAGAGAGAGAGAGAGGGAGAGAGAGAGAGAGAGAGAGAGGGGGAGAGAGAGAGAGAGAGAGAGTGGTGCAGACACAGAGGAGGAGACGAAAGAGAAGAAGTCTGAGCTAAACAATAATGAAAAGGATCAATCAATCAATCAATCAAGCTTTATTTATATAGCACCTTTCATACAAACCAAATGCAACCAAAAGTGCTTTACAGCGATTGAAAAACAAGAAAGAAGCAGAAGTAAAACAATGGCAAGACATCTTAGGGGAAAATAATAATAATAATAATAATAATAATAGTAATAAAAATAGTAATGATAACAATTATAATTCAAATATAATAAAATAAAATAGAGACTAATGCACACCAACCATAAAATATGTGTAACCCTAACCCTAAACAAACCCTAACCCTAACCCCTAACCCCTAACCCTAACCCTACCCTAACTCCTAACCCTAACCCTAAACAAACCCTAACCCTAAACAAACCCAAACCCTAACCCCTAACCCCTAACCCCTAACCCCTAACCCTAACCCTAACCCTACCCTAACTCCTAACCCTAACCCTAAACAAACCCTACCCCTAACCCTAACCCTACCCCTACCCTAACCCCTAACCCCTAACCCCTAACCCTACCCCTAACCCCTAACCCCTAACCCTAACCCTAACCCCCTAATCCCTAACCCCATAAAATATGTGTAATTAAAAAAAGTTAAAGCATCAAAATTAAGAATATAAAAAGTTTAAATAGATTTAAAAAGGAAAGGATAAGAGTTGAAAATAAAACTTTTGCTAAAAATATCAATAAAACTGAGTAGATAAATAAAATAAATAATGAATGAATAAATAAATAAAAATAGAATAAGATAACGGTTCAAATTAATAAAATAATAAAGCAACATTTAAATCAATATATCAGTAAAAGGTAGGTAATAAAATTGTTAAACCTTACATAAAAGCCAGACTGAACAAATACGTTTTTAGTTTATGTTTAAAAGTCTCAATATCTCTGTCAGCTCCTCTCAGATCCTCCGGCAGGCTGTTCCATAGAATGAAGGGGTTAGTGTGAGAGCATTCCCCGCTCTCTGAGGTCAGGGAGCCTCCAGCAGGACATGGGGGTTAAACAGCCGGAGGGGGGGCAGATGAAAGGCTGCTGGTTTGTTGACGGTGTGAGTGCAGGAGGACAGAGGATCAGCGGGTCCGTCCGCAGCACAGATCCAGCTCAGCTGAGGGTTGACCCAGAACAGGATTTGCGGGGGTGGCTCTGCTGGCAGGAGAAGGAACCCTCTTTGTTTCATCACTTGTTTGTTTTTTTCAGGTTGCCAGCATTTTTTAAAATATCTAATACTAAAACTGTGCTCATGCCCTTATTTTAGATTCTGACTTAGATCTCCTGCCTTTGGATACACCTGTTTACAGCCAGGCCTTATTCACAGACTCCTCCACCCTGAAAGATCTGTATCTGCTTCTATATCAGGGTTGGAAAGACACTAATATTGTGTCATAAACCTTGTTTTTACGGGGGCGTTTTGAAGGCAACAATCTTAAAAATCTTGAGGTGCAACATCATCTGAGGCCCCTATCTGCAGGAGGGTTACATCCACCAACCAACTTAGCAGTTCCATGATTCTGTGCGGTTCACTTTATTCTCTTTCCTCTGTCTTTTGTCCATGAATCGATCACTGAGGCTGTGTTATCCCTCAGTCTCATGACAGATTTATCTCCAAGCGTTCATGTGTTCACAGGACTTTCTGTGCGCTTTGCATTTTAAGATCATATCATGCCTTCATGTTATCGGCTGGCAAAATTACAGCCTTGAATCCATGTGGGTTCAAAGGAGGACAGAACTTCAAGCAACATGAATGAAAGTCACAGTCCAGCTGTGGTTTTTCAAGACATGTTCTGGTTCTGTGAGAGTCCGGTGTCTCTCAGGTCAGGATTTCCTTCTAACAGGATCCCCAGGATTTAATGTTGTGTACTAATAAGTGACTCATTAAAGAGGTAACACTTAAATGGGACTCAGAGACCTCTGAGTGCTTTGTCATGCCCACTCTGAAACTTCCTGTCTTTAAAGCTTGTCACTCACGGTCGCCCCTGAGGTCACATCAGGCTGAGAGGTGGCCTTGCTCTGTGTTTGACTGTCTGTGGGGAGCGTTTTATAATCCATCAGGAAATCTGTGCATTATGTATTTTACTATAAATAGCTCTAGCATAGGATGGAGAACATGATATAGCTTCCACTCTGCAAAAGTTCACCATCTAAATCGATCGATCTGTTTGTGAACCTTTCTCCCCTTTCCTGAACCCTTTCCTCTTGAACATGCCATCCTGTCCTCTCCTCTTCCTCTCTGGCCGTCTCCTCCTCTTCCTCTCCGCCCGGCGAGACGCTCCTTTCCCTGAGAGCTCAGACTCCTTGTTTCGAGTGTCTGGTTACCTCCTTTGCAACAATTCACAGAAAGCAATCAATTATTCTCAGAAACATGTCCCCCGGAGTGAGGACTCTTAATCCTTTGCAGCCTGAGACACAAATTGAGCAAATTTAGGCCTCTTGAAACTCGTGTTAATTAGAACATGTTAGTGTTCCTGACATGTGGGCAGCCAGGGGAAAAAAAAAAGTCTGTGAACCCTGAAAAAAAAAAAGAACCTGCTGCAAGACTCAGACAGAGTGTCACATAGACAGCGTACAGACTCAAACTTGCATACATAGGAGTATAAACAATTGCACCTCCTGCCCACACGTACTGTACAAACACACTGTGTTCCTGGCTGTGTGGCAGCCACCTACCCTGTGAGAGATTCATGTGAGCCTGTTGGGACTGAAATCTCAGTTTATTTATAAATCTCTTGTGTCTTTGCCGGGTCTCTGGCTTAGAGAGTTTCTTCTACATACGTCCAACTATTGCAGTATCTGGCCTCAGAAAGTCCCTGTGAAAATTCTGCCTTTTGCGTCCAACAATTGTTTGCTTTGGGAACTGTATACCCCCCCCTCTTCAGGTGATCTGTGATTTAAAATGTAGGGTATTAAGAATGAAAATGCACTGAAGTTACCAGCTTTTATGGATCTGGATATGAACTGACTCTTGCGACCTGTGATTTTAATTAGCTATTTATTTATATGTCCACATCAAATTGGACAAGTCTTATGACATACACATTTGCAACATGGTCAGGTAAATTAACTTTGCCTGTAATAAAGTGTCCAGTTATATAAAGTGCTAACTCTCTATACACAGATGGTTTCATATGAAGACTGAGCTATTTTGGAGCAGGGCATGAGTCTGGTGTCAGAAGTATCCAGGGGTCTGATTGTAGTCTGAATATAACGGACTAATCATGTTTTTTGGGGGGGCTTTTTTACACCTTTATTTGGAGAGGAGAGGACAGTGGATAGTGTAGGAAACTGGGAGAGAGTGGGGGGAATGGCATGCAGGAAAGAGGCTGCAGGCTGGAATCGAACCCCGGTCAACCGCTTCATGGGCGCACAACTCAACCATCAGGCCAAATTGGCGCCCAGACTAATCATGTTTGATCAGGGTTTTTTTTTAAGTTATGTTTTTGGCCATGTTTGCCTTTATTAGATAGGTGGTGCTGTGGGTAGTGCTGTAGCCTCACAGTGAGAAGGTTCCTGGTTCAAGTCCCCAGTCAAGCAGGTGTCTTTCTGTGTGCTCTCCCCGTGCATGCGTGGGTTCTCTCCGGGTGCACCGGCTTCCTCCCACAGTCCAAAAACATGCTTACCAGGTTAATTGGTCACTATAAGTTGCCCATAGATGTGAGTGTGTTGTCTGTCTTTTAGTGTTTGCCCTGTGATGGGTTGGTGATCTGTCCAGGGTTTACCCTGTCTTCACAAAGTCAGCTGGGATTGGCTCCAGCCCCTCGTGACACTGAAACGAGATAAGCGGTCAAGATAATGGATGGATGGATGGATGGATGGATGGATGGATAGGATAGCAAAAGAGAGACATGAAATGTGGGGAGCAGAGAGTGGGGAAAGACATGCAGAAGACATGGAGGACACGAGTCAAACCTGTGGCCGCAACAGGCGGCAAACGGCGCCCCCTAATCCTGTTTTTAAAAGTTGTGTCACTCATCCCTCGTGCAGACATCTTAACTTCTCTTGTCTGTAAATGATTCTCCTTCTTCAACTTTGGATGTTTTAACTCATCCTGTTGCATGTTGCTCTTCTGGCTTTGCACCAGTGTCATGTTTAAAGCCCTCTCCCTCACTCAGGGTGAATTTCCTTGTCGCTCTCTCATCAGCTCACCCTGACTTCTTGCTGAAATAAGACTTCAGGAGCTTGCAGGTTTGCTCCTTAAATGTCACATAAGAATCAGCAGTTTTGTGCATTCATGAATACAGCTTTATTCTGATTTCTTCAGGCTGCCCGTGACGCCCTGAACCAGCTGCTGCCCCTTGAGACTCGATCAATAGAACAACAAGTGAGTTCAAAGACTGTGAAAAGCCTTAGAGGAGCACCCCGAGCAGCAGCGTTGGACTAAAGTTTTTGAAACTGGTTTATTGATGTGCACTGTAAAAGAACTTTGAGTGCTCTATAAGTGCAGTCCACAGACCTGAGATCACTGGATAAGGATATATGAATCCTGCTGAAGAATAATGAGTCAGTGGTTGGATGCAGAGTCTTGCTTTTAGACTCTTACATGTGGAGTTCATCACATGTTTCACCCTGAGAGGAAGTCAGAATAAAAACGCTCATTGAGGAAAGAAACGCTGAGCGTGAGAGCTGACTTCAGGACTTTGTGTGGTGAGGGGTTATGATGCTGTGCAGAACAACTCGAGCCATTCAGGAGCAGCTTGTGGCTTTTTATTTTTTATTTTTTCATATTTTTATTTTGAGAAATGGAACATGTACAGTTTCAGCTCAATATTGAGAACATTGGTTAAAACAGAGGTTGAGAACAAATGACAATATCAGCAAAGTACTGTGCAACACTGTTCATGTATTCAGAAACACACAACATAGGGGTGCTGGTTTGCCCCAGGGGTTCAGCGGCGCCCCACATACAGAGTCTATAGTCCTCAAGCAGGCGTCCCTGGTTTGATTCCAACCTGTGGCTTCTTCCCTGCATGTCACTCCCCACTCTCTCTCTGGGTTTCCTTCTCTATCCACTGTCCTATCCTCTCAAGAATAAAGACATAGAAGCCAAAAACTACAACAGAAATAAATTAAGAAACATCCATCCATCCATTTTCATCCGCTTATCCGGGGTCGGGTCGCAGGGGTAGCAGTCCAAGCAAACTGACCCAGACATCCCTCTCCCCAGCAACACTTTCCAGATCCTCCTGGGGAATCCCGAGGCGATCCCAGACCAGGCGAGAGATATTATCCCACCACCGCGTTCTGGGTCTATCCCGGGGCCTTCTCCCAGTTGGACGTGCCCGGAACACCTCCAAAGGGAGGCGTCCGGGAGGCATCCTTAACAGATGCCCGAACCACCTGAGCTGACTCCTTTCGACACAGAGAGCAGCGGCTCTACTCCGAGCTCCCTCCGGATGTCTGAGCTCCTGACCCTATCCCTAATGCTGAGCCCAGACACCCTTCAGAGGAAACTCATTTCAGCCGCTTGTATCCGTGATCTTATCCTTTCGGTCATGACCCACAGCTCATGACCATAGGTGAGGGTTGGAACGTAGACCGACTGGTAAATTGAAAGCTTTACCTTCCGGCTCAGCTCCCTTTTCACCACAATGGTCCGATACAACACCCGCATCACTGCTGACGCTGCACCAATCTGCCAATTAAGAAACAATCCCAAATAAATGAGTCAGAGGACACAGACTGAAGAGAGCTGAAGAAGGTTAAAAAGCATTTCCATGGGGTTACTGGTGGCCTAGCGGTCTAAGCACTATAGTCATCGTCGCAGAGGTCACCGGTTCGTCTCCCGGCCGGCTGATCATCTGCTGCATGTTTTTCCCCACTCTCTACTCCCCATGTTCCCCGTCTCTCTTCAGCTGTCCTATTCAATAAAGGTGAAAAAGCCCAAAAATATAACTTACAAAAAAAAAAAAGTATTGCCACTTACTGTCCTCACTTTTTAGAATCACCTTTCAGCAAATGTATATTTTCTCAAGCTTTAGAGAGGATATGAAGTCCCTGCTCGATCGAGTGTTGTAGAGTGTTTTAGCAAATTTCCAGTGAAGACGGATACGGCGTCTCACCACTAAGGATTTGTGAGCTATACTATGCATTTGCTTTGAGGTGTATTGATTGCAGTCTTCGGGACATCCAAATACAGCAATATGGGATGATGCATTCATTGTTATGGAGAGTATTTTTGACAAAGTATGAAAAAAGGTCTGCGAAAAGTTAGATGATAAATCACAGGAGTAAAACATGTGAGTGAGCTTGCAGGTTGAAGCATGACGTTTATCACAGCTGTCAGGGATGGTGGGATAACTTCATGACAAAAGATGACGCCTGAACAGTATCTTGAGCTGCATGAGAGTGAGACGAGCACAAGTTTTATTTTGATTTAGGGCAGAATGACTTTCTCCCTCAACTAATGCTGCGGCCATTTCTGTCCTCTACCTGCCAAACTGCTCCGTCTGCTCCCGGTGCTTTCTGAGAGAAATTACTCAGCCCTGTCGGATAATCTGACTCACTGGTGTTTCAGTGTTTTCACCAGTCTGCATGTTCCTGAACATTCTCTTTTTATTCTGATTTAACAGTTTATGGTTTGGATCTTTTCAAAGCCATCCGGAGAATATCAGGGACTGAATCCAGATGGTCCCTCTGGCTTTGGCTGTGTTGTTAAACCTTAATGATGAAACCTGCTCCTCTTGTCTTTGTGTCTCTGCAGCATCTTATTTGCAGACATCGAGGGTTTCACCAGTCTGGCTTCCCAGTGCACGGCTCAGGAGCTGGTGATGACTCTGAATGAACTCTTTGCACGCTTTGACAAGCTGGCGGCGGTAAGGATGCAAACACACACACATGAATGATGTACATTTTCTTGTTTTTGTATTTTCAGTCTGATATACTGACATTAATTGTATTTTTAGGGATCATGATTACAGTTTATCAAACATGAATAGAAGCTAGTGTACAATGCATCACTGTCAATATAGGTGAGAATATGTGTGGAAGAGAATACAACCACACATGGAGGAAGTTTCTAATCACACTTCACTCTGATGAGGCAGCAGAAGCTCAGTCCATAGAGACTTTAGTCCGGTTGTGAGAGCCACCGGTTCAAGGCAAGTTTGGAAATTGGGCCTGTAACCGGAGAGGTGCCAGTTCACTTCCTGGGCACCGGCTTTGGTGCCCTTGAACAAGGACTCTGCAGCTCTTCATTAGTGCATGTCGATAGGGTCGTGTTTGTGCATAATTCAGTGTTTTTTGGTCTCTGTGTTTTTGTAGCATGTCTCAACAGAGTGAGAAATGTCCCCTTGTGGAGTTACAGTTACTCAGAGTCGGTTGTCTATCAGTCAGAAGGTTGGCGGTTTGATCCCAGCTAAGGCAGTCACATGCCAAAGTAATAATAATAATAATAACTATTTTATTTGTAGAGCACTTTTCAAAACCATGTTACAAAGTGCTTTACATGGGCAGCAAAATAAAACAGGCAGATCATAAAAAAACACAAGTCAAGATAAAGAAATAAAACATAAAATTCCCCTAAAAGAACTTTAAAGGAATCCAATTATTTTAAAATATATTTCTTAAGACGGTTAAAATAAAATAAAGTCAAATAAAATTCAGATAAAATCAGGGAAGGAAGGGATTTAAAAGAGCTCACTGGCTCAGTGTCCTTGAGCAATACACTGAACCCCACTGTTGTTCAGTGGTGTGTGAATGTGTACGAATGAGATTAGCTAACACTGATAGTCCCTTTACATTAGCAGCCTCTACCATCAGTGAGTGACTGAGTATGAATGGGTGAATGTGACGAGTAGTGTGTATAAGCACTTTGAATAGTCAGACACACTAGGAAAGTTCTAAGTCTATGTAGTTAAATTAAAAAAATAGATTTAAAAAAAATGTAAAAAGGTGCTTTCAGTTTCTAAAGATCAAACAAATGGAGAATTATATGTTTAAGCATGAGCTGATATCGCATTTGGTGTTACTTGAAGGAATCCCTTGTTGTACTTTTGAGTGACATGAATGATCGTACATCATTCACCTCACTCACCTGTACTGATAAAACTTGAAGAGGGAATAAAGAATATAATATTTAGACTGGATATTTTAACCCATGGTTGCAACTGTGTGCACACATTTCCTATCAAGTCTAGTTTTATTTTTACAACAAATGTCATACAATGATAAACTCAATGTGCTTTACAGAGAGACCCATCACTGATACAGCATGAGTAAGAGCTTTAACTTGGAAAAGCTTTCCTCCTAGAGGAAGAAGCAGAAAGAGAGAGATGGATAGAGACAGACGGACAATAATAAAAGTATGAATAATGTCTATTATAACAATGATGATCATATAAGTCTTATTGATTATAATACTGGTAACACTTTGAGTTCAGCAGATCTAATAATATAAACACAATAAACCAAGCATGACTGATGATAATGATTGTAGCAGGAAGAGCTGAGCCTTTGCATGTAGACCATGATGACTCCTACAGGTGGTTTCTGTATGAACTGTTGACTTGACCATTCAAATGTTCAATTAATTTTAGTTCAACCCGCAGGTAGACTGATAAGAATCCCTGTCAGTGTCACAACTCTCATGGAGTTGCGGTTGTATAAGGAGGACTCTTGGAGGACAGCCTCTTTGTTTCTCTGCATGAGGAGGACTGAAAGCCTTGAGTCTCCCTTTGCTGCAGGGACAGTAGCTGCATTGCAAATAAGACCTTGAGGCGTGATATTTATACCAGCACAACTGTCTGAATATTTGATGTGCGACACAAACACTGCTGATTTTGTGCTAAATCATCCGTGACATAGTTCTGGTCTGTAAGAACTGTGATCAGTGCAATGTTTATATCCATGTTGACGGAGGAGCTGGTGAGACACTGATCAAAAACATCAGAGAGAACACAGAGTTCAATGTTCAGCCGCCACAGGAGGGGAACACTGTGGCATTAAAAATGAATTAAGCTTTCAAAGCAAAGCAACAGATTTAAAGCAGCCCGAGAGGAGTTAGTCAAAGTGTACGGCTTCAGTAATGAATGCTCAGAGTCTGCTGCATCTCTGGTCAGGGGGTCAGAGCTGTAGAGGACTGTCTTCAGAGCTGAACATCAAAAAATATCACAGTTTGAGGGTCTCGAGTTGCCTTTGACTGTAAATAAATATGGACAACACACCTCTATCTGCAGCTCAGATCCCTCAGGCCAACACTGTTCCCCTCATAACAGATACTTTTTATTTTCTCTCGCCAGTCCTCCGCTTCTCTGCTGAACACAGAGCTGTCAATCATGATGTCTCACCCCGTGTTTTTAACATCCAGTAATGAATAAGAGCCATTAGTCACAACATAAACCATGTTCAAGTAAAAGTTACTCTGCAATTTAAATTTTCTGGTCTGACACATGTCCCATCTGTTATAATGGAGGAGGCGCGCTTCATGACCTGTACTGCAGCCAGCCACCAGGGGGAGCTATAATGTTTTGGCTACACTTTAAGGACGTAGTTCTGCCCATGTATTTGTTGTTCATGTTATTTTGGAGCAGAAAATCTGGAAATCTGTGGCATTAGAGTTTCAAAAAAAAAAAAAGTTATTTTTTAATGTTAAAAATTAAAATTACTGGAGCAGAATGTACACCTTACGTATCGTGAAAATACGAAAGAAAAAAAAAGGAAAAAAAGAAAGAAAAAATAAATGAATTAAAGCTCCTGTGAGGAACTTTCTATTTGTGTTGACTTTGGCGCCCCCCTGTGGACTGAGTGATCTTGCTTATTTTGTCCTGTACATGTGTAAATTATGTTATCTCCTCCTGCTTTCAAGTAACAGTCAACTATTTCACTCATTAAGAACATTTAATGCAGAAACAGGGTTTTTCTTGACGTGCTGTCAATCACCTCATCTGACACCTACCCTCTCACAGCGATTTCAGGCTTTAAAATAACAAAACAGAAATGATCAATACCTTTTTCTAACAATCTTGTTTGCTTTTCTAGGTCATAAAGAGGCATCACTGTTCATTTCAGTCCATTTCATGACCACTCAAAAACTCCTCACAGGAGCTTTAAATACATTTAAAAAAATAAAGACAAAATTATGTCATAAAAAATTCCATATATATATATATTTATGTATAAAGTGTAAATCAATGAATGTTTTGAGAATGTTTACAGTAGTTTGAGTACTTAAAGCTCCTGTGAGGAGTTTTAACTGGTTATGAAACAGTCTGAAATAAACAACTATTTATCTTTTTGGCTTATATAAGCAAACAAGACCATCAGAAAACAACAGACAATTTCACTATTATCACTTTTTTTTATGACTTTAAATTGTTATTATTTTTTAAGTAATATATTTTTGGGCATTTTCGCCTTTAATTGATAGGACAGCTGAAGATAGAAAGGACATGTGGGGAGTAGAGAGTGGGAGAGGACATGCAGTAAATGGTCAAGGCTGGAACCGGACCTTCGACCTCTGCGATGAAGATTATAGCCTCTGTATGTGGGGTGCGCCTAGACCACTAGGCCATCGGTGCCCCACTTTTATACATTTTTATTCCTGCAACCGCTGTGAGGGGTTAGGTGTCAGATAAGTGATGTACAAGTACTGTGAAGGGAATCCCCTTATTTTACTTCTCTCATAGAAAACACTCATGATGATGAGGGGTACATTTTACTGTCCAAAGCAGGATGAGCAATTTTCTTTGGTGGATATGAGAGGTATCACTTTGTCCACAGGGGGCGCCAAAATCAACCCAAACAGAAAGTTCCACACAGGAGCTTTAAGTATTTTTAAAAGCAAACACTTTAGTACTTTAACTCAACTAATACTTTGACTGAGCAACTTTCACTTGTATTGAAGTAATATTTGACCTTGAGGATCTTTACACTAGACTCAAATAATGAAGTTGTGTACTTAAAAAAAAAAACACTCTTGACAATAATTATTATTTTGGGTGAAGTGATGACAGCCAGCCTATAATAAAATGGAACATAAGCACAGAGAGATGAGCATATTTAACTCTCATTTAACTATTTGTTTCTGATCTTTAATGAAAGGTATTATTAAATAAACAGAATGCATGTTAATAAACCTTCAGCATGAGAGCTTAAACACTGCCCTAAACACAAACAGGCACCAGTGTTCAGAGAGAAGCACCGAAATATCTCTCCATATCTGTCATTTATATCCTGCAGGCCGACATGTGTAAACAACATCTCCGATATCTGATTCAGCGCCTCATAAACGACACGTTCATGAATATTGATAGGATTTTTTCTTGTCCAGCAGCGTTATTGTTGGATCAGGTAATGCTCCATGTGTGTCATTTGTTTATGAAAGGTGAACTGATGTGCTGATCAATATTTATGAGTCAAACAGACATAATGGTGTCATAAAGCAGGAACGGTGCTACTGACACTTTTATGCCTATGCCAGATTGTATCTGCACACACACACACACACACACACACACACACACACACACACACACACACACACACACACACACACACTCACATGCACATGCACACACACAGACACACACACACACACACACACACACACACACACACACACATTATGTGCTTTTACACAGTGGCTCTCTTTGTATTTTCTTACAGCCATGTGCTGAAGAGACACTCAGGTGCTCGTCATGAGGCACAGTGTTCCACAGGCTCTAGAAACACATATACACACACACACACATACACACACAGACACACACACACACACACGTACACACATACACACACACACACACACACGTGTCATATTATGGATGTCCTGCACCCTGCCAGGAGGTCTTTGAGTTCTAGGAATAATATGCACACTCACACTCTTGTACAAATCTCTCTCTGTGTGACTTTGTATCAGTGTTTTGTGTCTGCAGATACAGAATCTTCTCCTTGAAGCAGTTTGAAGGTGCAAAAACTCTCATCTGAGGCTAAAAGCTCCTTAGGGTTGAGCCTCAAAAGATCGGTGTCTTTCCATTTCAATCTTGCCTCCACCTTCTTAAAACTGCAATCACATATTTTGGCAAAAACAGCCTGAAAACACACGACTTAAAAATCACATTAGATAAAAAGTTGAGATTGTAAGCATACTGAGGAACAGTCTATTAATATAAAATACACACTGTATTTATATAGTGCAGTCTGCCTTTATAAAACATAACATATATTACCTGTGCAATATGTTCTCATATCCTGAAAACAATCATATTTGAATGCCTTGTACCAATCAGAAGAAACAACAAGCTGGTTGATAAGAAGAAGTCCTGAAAAGTGAATGTTTTGTGCACTAGATAATAACTTATTCTCACAAGATATTAATATTGTGCACACAAAAGTCTTTTTTTTTTTACTTTTTGGGGTCTTCAGAGTCTCTGCAGGTCATTTTATCTCAATGAAAGAGATTGTCAATGGACATTACAGTACATGTAGACTTCTAAGACTTTTAATCGCTGTATAAAATGAGGGATAAAAAGGGAGTCTTGTTTTTTTTAAAGTTGGAATATAACAGCTGTTTGTTCATGGTTTATATGGACGTCTTTGTTGCAGTTCTGAAGTGCATTCAAGCACACACATGCTCAAATACCCCCACCCCAACATCTACACAAACCATCAATATCAAAGGATGAAAGTAACATTTGATGTTATACCTCACTCCAACAATTTATGAGCATCTGAACATCCTCTGCACTTTGGTCTCTCCTGACAGGAGAACCACTGTCTGCGGATCAAGATCCTGGGAGACTGCTACTACTGCGTGTCCGGGCTGCCGGAGGCGAGGGCCGACCACGCCCACTGCTGTGTGGAGATGGGGATGGACATGATAGAGGCCATCTCGTAAGTTAAGCTATCACTGGTCAATGTGCTGCAGGAGAACTGGCTGAATATGTAGCAGGACTGTTGGATATAAAAAAAAAAGCTCAATAAATGAATGGATGAACTATATCACCACATCTAGTGAATTTAGGATGATATTGCATGAGAAATTTAAAGGAGCCATAGGGGACTTTAGCTGCAGGTGCTCCCTCTTTTTGACATGTTGGTTTGCTCCTGTAAATGACCATAATGCCAAACTGACATGCAACATCTAAACATTGGTCTGCTTAGGAGTTAAGGTTGCAGTTGTAAAGCTCAAGGCTGACATATTTGTTTTGTTTGCAAAATGTTTGTTACTTTTCTTCTGATAGAACCCAACGTTTCTGAGCAGCAGAATTCAATCATCCTCTCTGTAAAGTCGACCAATCATCCGCTCATTTTCCCTACCATGCCGTTAGGAAAAGTGAGAGTCTATTTGGGATCCTCTCTCTGTATCACTTCACAGAAGAAATGCTTATTTCATTTCCTGCTATTACTTAAGATAAGAAGATTGACACCACTTTAACATCTGCTGGTTTAATTAGCTTAACATGAAGACTGGCTTCAGGGACCGAGCCAGAATGTGGAAACTTTCTTTTAAACACATGGATGATTGAGTTCTTGCTTTGGTATTTTACCAATCACTTGTGTTTCCAAACTTTTCAAGTCTTCGCTGCTTCTTTTCTGTTTTCAATTCATCATTCCACACTTTAATGCTGCAACTGTAGCATTCTGCAGAGGGACCGCAAACCCTGCAGCTGGTGGAAACATTGAAGTCTCACAGCTCCCAGAAATTGTTTTTTAAAGCAGAGAAGACCTCAGAGGTCTTCTCCAATCAGACCTCTGGGTCACAGCTCTGAGGTTAGTCCAGTTCTGTGTTATCTCTGCAGCAGTTAGGGGTTGTTTTTTCCCCTGCTCTTGTCTACTAAGGTCATTCGACTGCTTATTAAGGGCGCTGTGGGTGTTGTTGCTGCAAAGTAAATTAGCATGGTTTCCTCTTTGAGTCTGTATTTTGAGTCTACAGTCTGCTACAAGTGAAGTAATCCAGTCCGATCAATGAGCCAGAACTCATGTTTGCAAACGTTGGGCTCTTTTGAATCACTGCAGTCCACATGTGTCAGTATCAGTACTTTGCTAACTGTCCTTTTTGTCCCTCTAAAAAGTCCTTCACCGTCGTCGTTTGTGTTTCTGCAGGCTGGTACGGGAGGTGACTGGGGTCAACGTGAACATGCGAGTGGGCATCCACAGCGGCAGGGTGCACTGTGGGGTGCTGGGACTCAGGAAGTGGCAATTTGACGTCTGGTCCAACGATGTCACACTAGCCAATCAGATGGAGGCGGGGGGCCAAGCGGGGTATGTCCCTTCTGTTACAGTCAGATCCACTATAAACCAGTTCTCTGCATGCACAGTTTTTGTATTTGATTGTGTGATTTTTTTTCTGCTTCAGCCGTATCCACATCACGAAGGCCACTCTGAATTATCTGAACGGAGACTATGACGTGGAAGCCGGAACAGGGGGAGAAAGAAACGCCTACTTGAAGAAGAACAACATAGACACCTACCTCATTGTGGGCTGCAGTCAGAAAAGGGTACAGACTTTATTATGCTTCAAAATCAAAGCAAAAGTTCACCAGAGACACCGTCAGTAGAGCTTATTGATTGACTCCTTTGAAAAGGGAACATTCAGTGTAAAAGTTTTTGTGCATCAACCAGTGAAAAATGTCTGATTTGTGTGTTGCTTTTTATTCATGAAAACATACCAACACTATAGGCATATTATACTCTTTGTTTGTTTTATGTGCACATCCAATAAGTTTAATTTGCACAGATTCTCAAGATGTAAAAAAAACAGACAAATGACATTGAGCAAAAAAAAAAACCATGAAGCAGCAGCACATCTTTATTATGAGAGAGGTGAAAGAGTTCAAGCTGCCTTCAGTATTTTTTACTCACCAGGGAGCTGAAAAGACAAGCTGACAAAACATCACTCATGATGTTAAAAATAAATCTATTTATTGCATTAGTTCAACTAAAACTGGATTTTTCAATTACATATAAACATGTATGTGTGACTGAAATCCCACTCAGTTTAATCTCTTGAAGCCAGTCAAGCATACCTCGATTAAACTGCACTAGGCGTTCCACGCAGTTTGCACGCCCAAGCTGTCGTAAAGGTGCAGAGCTGTAAAGCTGTCCATGTTTTTTTGCCAGTCAATATACAACCAGTTTGCTTCTTGCTGACTTCTTTGTTGATTATTTTGGTATGTGAGGCAGTAGGTCAACTGGACGAAGGTCTGATAGTAAATAGCTGAAAGGGGAATATCGCCACCTACTGTAGTGGAGGGGGACATACTTCTGTCAGTAAATTCATTCTTGACTTCACTGTGCATGTTAACGTACTGACTGACACATCATACTCTATAAAAGTTAGATATAGGGGTGGCCTAGCAGTCTAAGTGCCCCACATACAGAGGCCATAGTCCTCATTGCAAGGGTCCCAGGTTCGACTCCAGCCGCGACCATATCCTGCATGTCTTCCTCCACTCTCTACTCCCCACGTTTCCTGTCAATCTTTAGCTGTCCTATCCAATAAAGGCAAAAAGTCCCAAAAAATAATACAAATAAAAATATATTTAAAATAAAAGTAATATATCATTGTGTTCACGACCAGAAACCTTGGGAGGAAAAATGTATGATGGATGATCTTCTTCTGCAGTTGATGTGTGTCGGTGTGTAGTATTGATGTTGCAAAAGAAGAATTTATAGGTAATACATATTTTAAAAACTTGCATAATAGTTAAGCTGTTTTGAGCTAGCTATTTAAAGGTACTTGGTTTGCATAAAAAATCAAGGGTACGCAAAGAAATGACATTACAGTCCTCAAAAACACTGATGTAGCCAATGCTTGATCATTTGTATCAAAGGGGTCAAAGCATTAAAGCTGATTGTCTGTATTTGTGTCCTCTAGGGGGCGCTGAATCAAGCTAACGGGGACAGTATTGATATATTTTACCATTTAAAAGAATGCATTAGCAGCTGTTGGTGTATCTCTGTTAAATACTGTGAATGATATCTTGTTCACTGACCTGCATTAGTTGAGCAGACTTCCATTAATCTTGTCCACAAGAGGGCAGAACAACAAGCCGATCGACACTGACACATCATCTACTTTTAAAAGCTGTATGTATACTGTGTGAATGCTGCTGTTTTAAATTCCATGTCTGTCTTTTCTTCTTCCAGAAAGAGGAAAAGGCGATGATAGCCAAAATGAACCGACAGAGGACCAACTCTGTCACCCACAACAGCGGCCACTGGACGGACCGTCCGTTCTACAATCACCTGGGAGGAAACCAGGTCTCCAAGGAGATGAAGAGGATGGTGAGGAAAACTTAAAATTGTTTACAATGTTCAAGGTCTTCTGCTCTAAAGCTCTGTTATCAGCCAGCCTGTATCTCATCTCAGCTCTCATTTGGTGATGAAGCCAACACGTCGTTAATACCCATAATCCTTTGATCTGCAGTCTTGATAGGCTGCGGTAATGGCCCTTCACGGCACACTCTATCTCTCACACCTCACTTCTCCTCTCAGGAGCACTCAGGGGGAAAACAGCAGCATGTAGGCGGCCACAGGAGGGGGAATTAAACCCCAGTACTCTAAACTCCAAGCTCTCCTGGGTCGAATTCAATTCAGAGGAGAAAGTGAAAATGTAGCAGCTGCAGCAGAGTGATGTAACAATATCAGAACTCATTTTTATATACACACACACTGCAGCTCTCCCTCCTGTTGAGCAGACTCTGCAAACAGTGACTCACTCAGTGAATGGATGCACCCACACCTGACACACACACGCACACATGCACACACACACAGAGAGAATTGTTTTTTGTTTATTGTCATATCATCAGCCCACCCACCTCTCTCACTGAATCTATTATAGGGAGGAATGTGAGGACGCCCTGACTGCAGGCTGGAGGAGTTTTGGTGTCTCTTTGCTGTTTAACACAAACTGAAGTAAAGCAAAGTGTTACCTGTGAAGAGATGCTGAACATATGATTGTGAATTAATATTAACATGAAGATAAGCTGCATAATTTATATGTTTCTGACCTTTGGATAATCACAGTAACTCAAGGATTCAAGGATTCAAGGTTTTTTATTGTCATACCAACACAAGCTGCTGCATGATATGGGATGAAATTTCGTTTCTCAGGTCCCGTATGAAGCCACAAAGAACACACAATTAAAGGAAGATATTAGTAATAAATATAAAAATATAAAAACAAATATAAATATCGTGCATGGACTGATTGAGTTATTTATGTCATAGTGCAATTGAATGTGCAAATGTACAGTGTGCAAGTTTTGAGGTAGTCCGTTTTATTGTACTGTTCATGTCAGAGTCTGTATGGCTGGGAGCGGCCGAGACTACAGAGCACCACCAGAGTTCAGCAGTCTTACAGCCTCAGGAAAGAAGCTGTTCCTCGTTTTGGTGGTTCTGCTTTTGATGCTCTGCAGACTCCTGCCTGAACTCTAGAGTCATACAAAAAATCATCTATTTTCTTATCATGAGGAGCTTTAAAAAATGTGTGTGTTATATCCTGCATTTTATTTTTTAAGTGTATTTTGTATCCTTCAGTTAATCAGATGTCTTGATGGATCTTTGGTTGGTTGTCTAGCAGGTTATCACTTATCACAGAATAGCCATATCATGATAGTATGGAAATCCTGAGCTACGTATTGCATATTGTATTGTATCGTATCCTAACATTTTTTCTTACTTGTCATTTATTTTTATTTATTTTATTTATTTATTTGCACACATAAACAATTGCATAAGATCTGATATAAAAAAGAAAAGCGTGTGTCAGGAGAGGTCAAGAGGCCACCAGGCTTATACAGAAGGACCTATCAGTCAGTCAATCATTGAAACCCTCAGCGGCCTTGTTTCTAACCTTCCTCTATGAGCGCTGAATGTTATCCTCTTAGATTGTGTGGATTTCTACTGAAATGGCCTCTCATTTCTACCTAGACAGAGTATCATGTTTATTCCTGTGGCCACAAACATCTCAGCATCAAACTATATATTTTAAAACAACTGCAATAAAAACACACAAGAGCAACAATAAGAACACAGGATCTAAGCTAATCAATCAAATCACTGATGATATCTTGAAATTATAAAAACTTGGGGAAAATGAAAAAATATATATTATTCCGTGCTTTTATTTTGAAGGTCTTGAAGTGCGTATTCAGCAGATCTTGCTACAATGAAGTTTCAAAATTTGAGGTTTTCTCAGGTGTTCTCAGTGAAGCAGTCCGTCCTCATGTACCTTCTATCTTTTATCATTTATTTAACTTCCGTTTGGGAAAAGTGCAACATGTGAGTGATTGGTGTAAACCAGTCAAACTTAATAGACAAAGAGAAGAGCTCCACCTGCTGAAAATCAAACAGCATTAACACAAGCTCCTCCTGAGCTTTTTAGAAAGTAAAACAGAAATCTAAATATCTAAATATACCAGCTAACAGAACTCAAAACTCTTATCTCCGGCTGCTCTGGATGAATACGTTTAATTATAGTTCCTGACATCGCGTCTGCAGCTTCTGTCTTCTTCTGTGTTTGTCTAATATCAGACTGTGTCAGCAGAGTGTCTGTGCTCTTAAACCCTGACTCACAGAGTCCTTCAGTCATGACAGGAACATTAACACTTCTGATATTAACTTTAGTTACTACTGTTGAGCTCAGCTTTTATCTCTGTCCTGTCCATCACTCTCTCTGTCTTTTCCTTTCTCCCTCTATTCATGCTGTTCATTAATCACAGAGGAAAAGCTCTGAAGTTAAAGCAAGTTTTGGGAGGCTTCAATAAAAATAGGAGAGAAGGAAGGAATGGTGTTGTGGATGGATTTCCTCTTGTTGTTCTGAGAGACGCAGATAAAACTGTGGAGTGAACTGTTTATACATTTAGTTTTCTTTCCTGCTGTTCATTTAAAAACTTCAAAATCCAAGTTGATCTTTTTTTTTTAATTTTCAAGTTATTTTTTGAGGGCATTTTTGCCTTTATTGGATAGGAAAGGTAGAGATGAGACTGGAAATGTAGGGAGTAGAGAGCAGGGAAGACATACGGCAAATGATAGAGGCCAGGAGTCGAACCTGTGACCACTGCGGCGAGGAAACAGCCTCTGTATATGTGGCACAAGCCTAGACCGCCAGGCCAATGGCGCCGCCCAAGTTGATCATTTCTTTTTAATTTCAAATATCTTTATTGAGTTTCCATCACATATGAAAATACAAAACACAACACACAGAAATACAAAAAATAATAAGACAGAAAACACCAGGGGTTGGGCGGTAATGTTCTACATTGCCCCAGATGGTCCAGTATTGTGCAAAACAAGGAAGACGAACAGGTCTCTGCAGCAGTGATAGTAATACCTGATATAGCGCAATAGCCCTTCCCACCCTCCCATCCACACCCCCCATCCCAAGCTGTCCTGAAAAAAAATAAGGCATAATATGTAAGAGTTATTTTGCAGCCAAGTTTATCTTTAAACCACATATTTTGTTTAAATCAAAAAGGACTAAAAATGAGAATTTAAAACAAGAACAGCAGTAAATGTTTTGCACTTTGGCTTCATAGTTTTCTTTAATCTACCTAAAAACGTCTGGATTCAGCCTTCACTAGATGTTTCTGAATCTGTGTCAGTCTTGTGTCAGGATGAAGTGTAAAGTTATCTCACTCAAGTCTTTTTAATAATTTCAGCACCAGTTGTAGAAGCCGTCTGTGCCAATTGAACTCCTTTATTATTGTCATTAATGTGTTTATCCAGAAGAGGGAGCTAAAGAAACATTAGATCACTCAGTAAAACAACAAGAGGTGAACATGAGTTTGGACATGATGGTACTTTAAGATGATAAAAACCTGCTCTAAGTCATCCTGATGGAAGGAGAGGATCATGTGCTGAGTAAGACTTCTCCCCTGCTGTTGTAGTTCTGTGTTTGCGCACCCGAACCCTCATCACACTCTCTCTCTTACCTCAGAGAAAAGAAAGAAGCTGCCTCTGAGCAGACGGGTGAAACTGGTCCATAATTGCTCGTAGCCTGCAGCGGTCTCTGTGTCTCGCTGTGCAGAACAGAGTCTGTGTGAGATAAGAGCAGAGAGATGACAATCTTCAGCTCAGCGTGGCACAGATACGTTTCATCTTTAACACACAGCTGCTCTCGACTCCAGCCACAGGAAACCTTTACTCCATATTAAACTCTTTCATCACTTTATTGGCTCAGACTAGCTCTTGTGTCAGCTTAATTCACAATCTGTTCATTCAGCACTTAATTTGATAAATATTCTGAACTTGAGACGATGTGAAGCCAGAGGGAGGTTCATTGCTCTGCACTCGGATAATAAAACATAATCTAGGAGAACTTAACGATTGACTTTGAGTTACAGTGACTTAAAAACTTGTCTAAATGTTAGATATAAATTCATCTTCAGGCTAAAAAGTTCTGTTTTGCTTTTCATAAGCTGAACTGAAATACAATCTTTTCAAACCTGTTAATACAGAGATTCTTTTTGCCTCTTGTTTTCTATCTTCCTTTGTTTATTATTTATGATCGCAGAACTATTAAAGAAATTAAAAGTATAGTTCTGTTCACAAGTTTCAAAGGCCAAAGTGATCATTAAATCACTTATTGTCCAAAGAAAATGTGACAATAATAGAAAAAGCAAGAATATCAGCTGTTATCATTTTAAGAGAAGCTGTAAGCAGTAAAAGTTTGACATTTCTGCTTTATAATTTACTCAATTAACCCAAAAACATACAAGGTTTTGGTTCATGGGATCATGTGTGGTTATGTTGTAATGTTCAGTCTGGTTCGAGGTCACCAAACTCAATGAAATCTCATTTCTGTTCTTTCTCCTGCTAACTCTTCTGTTCTCTCTCTTCTGTTCTCTCTCCATCCTGCAGGGCTTCGAAGACCCCAAAGACAAGTGAGTACAGACTTTATCTCCACATCTGTTCTTCACTGGCTGCTTTAAATCTGGTTCTTTGACTTACATTCAAACCAGGTTTGATTAGAGATAGAGAATCTCTTAACATCACCTCAATATCTATTCATTTTTGATATTTGAACATTATTTGGGTGGAGGCTTCAAATAAGCTCTCTGAGTTTTCCGCCTCTTCCTGCACATTGTATTATTTATCTTCGCTCTTTTTTTGTGTGTATTTTCTTTTAATTGTGCAAATAAATAAACATAAAGATAATATTTATTTTCAAATAATAATGCCACTAACAAGGCAAATCACTAATCATTGCGTAGGATTCTGGGGTGGCCAATCAGCTTTCTAGGGGGGGGCAGTGCCGCCCTTTGCCACCTCTCTGGACACGCCCCTGATATGTACACATTAGAGGGAACTCTATGATGTTTATTTTATTTATTTAAATTGTATTTAATTGTAACTTATTATATTTATTTATTTATTTATTTATTTATTTATTTATTTATTTATTTATTTATTTATTTATTTCTTTATTTATTTATTCATTTATTTATTTATTTATTTATTCATTTATATATTTTCATTTTCTATCATTTTATTTCTTATTTTTCCATTTCATTTAATTTATCTATTTGCACATTGGTTCCAGTACAGTACACTATGACAGTGCACTGTCCAAAACCACTGTTAGGATAAACATTTGTTTGTAAGGAAACAAAAATGAACAGAACTTTTCAGGATAGCCAGAAGAGATTTTAAACATATTGCTAAATATTCCCATTTCTGTGCACTGTACCTTTAAGAATAGGTTGGGATAGTTGAGATGACACATTTCTGCTTGGTCAGTCTCTCAGTTTGAAGAACTTGAAGGCAATAATCAAAGTAATCAGAGAAATGTGTCTCTTTGACGGTCTTTACCTGAGTGTGAGAGTGGGTTATACTGTTAATGAAAAATAAAAACAGCACAGTAGAGACATCTTTCTGATGTATTGCTCTGAAAGTTGCTTATTCAGTCTTTCACAGAAGAAATACTTCTTAGAATAGCTCTGCAAATATTGCTTCAAATCTGGGTCATTTAGTAGGTTAGTGGGGCCAGATCTCGCTCATTTGATGCCCCAGGCAAAACTTCCACTTCAGTTAAAGTGCAGCACATTCACTCCTGAAAGAAAACCAGCTGGGATGATCAGAGAAATCAACACAAATCACAAGTTTTAACAAATTGAATCATCTTTTTAAAAGGGTTGATATAATTTTGTCTCAATTCAAAGCTCTCTTCAGTCCAGCGATATCAGATAGACGTGTTCATAAAGCGGTGCAGTGATACTCTTAAAGACACAGAGGAAGAGAGTTTAAACCCAAAGTCTGTCTGTGTTCAAAGACTTGCAGTCATTCATAAGCAAGCATCCTCTCCTCCTCTCTCCCCATCCTGTGTCTGTGAGTTTATTCTGACATCACACTGAGCCGTGGCGTCCCCACTGACAGGCTGCAGCACACATCCTGCTTCTGTGCAGACAGCTTTTGGAGTCTAGAGGATGAACACGCTGAGTTTTTATCACGCTCTACTAGAAACCATCCCTGGCACAATATCACTGCTCAGTTTGGAAATCTGAGTGTGGTGGTGCAGCCGGAGTCTCAGTAGTCACATATTTTGTCCATTTATCTGTAGACAGTGAGTAATCTGAGTCAGAACATCATCTCTGACCAACATCACACTCTGAATATTAAGCAGACCCTCAGGAGGGAAAATAGAGAAGAAAAATAAGTTTATATGACAGCCAAGAGCTTTTGTTCTATCTTTCTCTCCCTTTTATCCTCCGTCTCTAACTTCTATAATTACATCCTAAAGCTACTTTAAAGAACTTTTCTGTTTGTGTTGATTCTGGCGCCCCCTGTGGTCAAAGCGAGTCCTCTGATCTCTTTGCAGCATTTTTCTTGAACATGCTGAAGTAGTTTCATCTGACAAAACATCTCATCCTGCCCTCCTTTCACATCCAAATGTTTCTCTTACTGTGGATATGAACAGTGGAAAAACATGAAGAAAAGCTTTTCTTCAGTGAGCTGTCAATCATTCGTCTGAGTCCTACCCCCTTGCAGTGGTTATAGGCATTAAAACTTACAGTGTTGAAATAGTCAGTTGTTGCTGCTGGTCTTGTGATGCCTCTTTAAGAGCCTCTTTAGCTCATAAAGAGGCATTACTGTTCATTTCATGTCTGATTTAAAACCTGCAGAAAACTCCTCACAGGAGCTTTCGACTGCACAAAAAATACAACTAAATAAACATTAATGTTCAGAAGAACTGTGAGAATAATATTTGATCCTTGTTGTTAAAGCTGGGGTTGGTAGTCAGATTTAGATACACTTTTTGTTATACTGGTTAAAATGATCTTTCTGTCCCGATGGCAATCAATACATAATGTGTTCTTAAAGAAGAGCAAAAAAAGGTCGCTATCTACAGCTGAAGTAAACCTGGGAAAACACCAAGGTTAGACGGAGTCCTGAAGAAATGCTACATTCAAATACATGCTAGTTTTCCGTGACTACCAACCCAAGCTTTAAGTGAAATGTCAAACATTTTGGAAACTAACAAATTAAACCAAAAAATCTTCATGCTAAAGATTCATTGTAGTGAGTTAGATATCAAAAGGATGAGATTTTTATCTGAAACAATTCTTACAGAAGTGAATGAGCAAAGGGACAAAATGTTACGCATGTCTAAAGAGGTCGCCAAAATAGACCCAAGTGGCAACCTCCGGCCTCCAGAATTGAAGCCAATGCAGAAGTGCTAAAAACTGCACTTCCTGAAGTGTCCACTTGAGGCTGGCTCCAGAAGTACCGAAAACCACATACACAACCATTCAAAGAAGACGATCTTTATAGCAGAAATACACATGTTTGCAGCCTGGTTAAATAAATGATTTTAGCCTGAATAGCTCATTTCTCTATCGGCACACACTGTACGGATTGGTGACTTTTTTTTTATAACTCATCAGTTCTGAACATATTAAGATTATGAGTTTTGCATAATTAGAGGCACAGCTGACTGGACTGTAAGGCGGGAACACTGTAGCTGTTAGCAAAGAGGCTCAGAGCTCACCTAAACTCCACCTCTTTACCTCACACTAGCTCTACAGAAGTGTTCAGCATTTCCATAGGGTTAGGGTTAGGGGTTAGGGTTAGGGTTAGGGGTTAGGGTTAGGGTTAGGGTTAGGGTTAGGGGTTAGGGTTAGGGTTAGGGTTAGGGGTTAGGGTTAGGGTTAGGGTTAGGGTTTAGGGTTAGGGTTAGGGGGTTAGGGTTAGGGTTAGGGTTAGGGGGTTAGGGTTAGGGGGTTAGGGTTAGGGTTAGGGTTAGGGTTAGAGGGTTAGGGTTAGGGTTAGGGGGTTAGGGTTAGAGGGTTAGGGGTTAGGGTTAGGGTTAGGGTTAGGGGGTTAGGGTTAGGGTTAGGGGTTAGGGTTAGAGGGTTAGGGTTAGGGTTAGAGGGTTAGGGTTAGGGGGTTAGGGTTAGGGTTAGGGTTAGGGGTTAGGGTTAGGGGTTAGGGTTAGGGGTTAGGGTTAGGGTTAGGGTTAGGGTTAGGGTTAGTAGATAGTGCAAAACAGTATAAAGTAAACAAGAGCCTATAAATAGTAATTATTAAAAAGTTATTAGCAATTAAAATTAAAGAAGTAAAATAAGCATATCTTATGAACGTATATACACAACTAAAAAAGTAAATTTACAGATATTTACAAAACCAGTGACGCTGTGAAAAATGTGCAGACTTGTAGCATAGGTATAAAACAATGTACAGAACCCAGGTCTATAAAGTCTATGGTTGGACCCTGATTGGTCTTCATGATAACATTTTGAACGTATCTCACAAATATCAAACTGCACAAAAATCTGCAGAAGGTCAAACATCCATGGAAAGTCCTGATTGTTAGTAAACACACCTCCTACTTTAAGTTCAACATGAATCTCACAGGAGGTCTCACAAAGTTTCTGTTTGCTGCTGCTGCTGCTTTCATTCACCCAGACGCCACTTTTTTTCACCCGGGCTTCCCTATGAGATCAGAGCTCACACTCTAACACAGTAATCACTGTGATCACAGCAGCATGACCGCCTCCGTCAGCTGATTAGCACTTCCCAACAAGGCTGCAGAATCTCAATCAACCTAAGTGACACTTTGCAGATTCTGTGATTAGTCCAAGGCGAACCAGCTCATCAGAGGCTTTAAGGATTGAGGAGAGAGACGATTTTTAGGTCAATTACTCCTTTTTCACTTTAAAATGATGAGCTACGTGTGACTGCACCTCAGAGCAGGTTCTTCATGAGGCTACATGACAATCATAGATAATTTAGAGGCATTCAAAGCTTCTGAGCAGGGAATGAGCTGCTGGGTTCAAAGTTTTCTGAGATGTGTTTGTGACCTGCTCTCGTCTGGTTCACTCCAGACATTTCATTTTCAGAAACACGCAGGAAAACCTGAACCCAGAGGACGAGGTGGACGAGTTCCTGGGCCGAGCCATCGACGCACGCAGCATCGACCGCCTGCGCTCCGAGCACGTCAAGAAGTTCCTGCTCACCTTCAGAGAGCCTGACCTGGAGAAAAAGGTTTGGATGTGTATACACACAAATACACACAGAGTGACACACACTGTCAATTTAGCAGCAAATAATTGGCCGTGACAAGCAATCTTCCCTTTGCAGAAAGCTCCTCTGCTGCTCGCTCTTTTTGTGTCCCAGGAGGAAGTCAGTCAAAGCAGAGTATAAGAGAGAAAGAGAGGAACCGGGCTTTAAAGGGAGAGGAGACGGCTGCTAAAGGGGGGAGGAAGTAAACTGCTTCAGACAGTGAAGGACAGGCTCAGAGGAGAGGTGAAGGCTCGGGTCGCTGCAGAAGAGTTTGGGGAAACTAGGAAAAGTTTCAACTTTGAATTGCTTTCTTCCTGTCATGGTGAGAGAGTCAGGAAGTGAAGATCAGAAGGACGATTCTTGAGTCGGGAGTTTTCTCAACATGAGATTTGTTTTCTATATTTCAGTGGATTTTCAAAGAGTGGTTTCTCTGAGTCTCTGGATGCAAAAATAAGATCTCTTAATTATAAGAATCCCAACAATGCAACAACAATTCTTCATGTTTGGCAATTACTTATAACACATATCAGAAAATGAAAATTGAAGGACTATTTTAGTAAATTTGAAACAAGATAAGCTATGATGACCTCCCTCAGGGGAAATCCACTTCTTAGAGGAGCTCCAAAAGAGAGACTGAAGAGGGAATGAACCAAATGATTACCAGACTTCTTGCACAAGATTGTGGGAATATGTGACTTTCCCTGAAGTACCAGGGGGGATGAGGGGAAGAACAATGAAAGAAAGACTGGGAAAGAAGAAGAGAGAGACTGAAAGTTTAAAAGAAAGGGACATTTTTATTGACTCACTAAAATAATGACTTACACCAACTGAAAACAAACTTCTTTTAAAACAACAACCCAAGTTAAATAAAGAAGAAGCTGCTGTCCATTTAGAAATAATCCTCTAAGGCATACAGTCCTAAAAAACATCTCCCTTCACAGGAGACAAAGCTTGTTGACAAAGATTTGACAAACTTTGCATACAGCCTTACACAAGAACTACAAGTTGGACATTAAAATAAAGACTGAAAGGAACACAACAACCAAACAACCATCATTTTATATTCATTTTTATAAAGCTAGAAGCAGAATGCAAGTCTGAAGGTGAGTCTGTGTGTGTCTGTGAGAAGCCTGAGATGAGCCTACCTGTGTGCACATGCAGCTGTTTCCTATGCTGCTGTATATTTCTGTGACGGATGCTGTCATGATCACTTCAGAGGTCATGTGGCAAGAGCGGCAAAAAACTGAAGTTACATGTTGACATTTTGATCGTGTGGAGTTTATGATAACGGATAAGATATGCAATTTTGAAAATTGTATATGGTATATCTGTTTTTTCTTGACCCCCCCCCCCCCCCCCCCAGTCCTGACTTTATGAACCATTATTTCTAAACTATGATCATTCATATCCCAAAATGATGCAGAGAAATCAGTCCATGCATTCACATCAACCTGGTTAGATTATTGCAACTCACTGTACACAGGTCTATCATAACACTTCATAGGATGGCTCCAACTCATACAGAACACAGCAGCTAGAATCCTGACACATACAAGAAAATATGATCATATCACCCCGGTTCTCAAAACACTTCACTGGTTCCCTGTTCAATACAGAATCCATTACAAAATCCTATTAGTCCATAAAGCACTCAATGGTTCAGCTCCTCGGTATATCTCTGACTTGCTCACAGTGTATAACCAGACCATGAGCCTCAGGTCAGCAGGTGGAAGACTTATAACCACACCCATAGTCAAATCAAAGTCTGGTGAAGGGGCCTTCAGCTACTGTGGTCCTTCTCTTTGGAATAAAACTGCCTGCTGACCTCAGGTCCATCACAACTGTCTCCACTTTTAAAACAAAACCCAAAAGATATTTATTTTCCAAAGCGTATGAATGATATAATGACTGTTGTGACTGGCTGCATGTGCAGCAACACTTGCTGTTTGTTTGATTGCTGTATGCTGTGTTTGATGTTCTATTGTTTTTTTATGTTTTTAATTCTTCATGTAAAACACATTGAGCTTACGTGTAATGAAATGTGCTTTTTAAATAAAATTTATATTGCTATTAGTTTGGGCTGCAACTCTATTGCACGTCTTCTCTGGTGTGAAATGTTGTTTCCAAACTTAAAGGTGACATATCATGCAAAATGGACTTTTTAATGGTTCTCTACCTGAAATATGTGTCCCTGTCTACAAACCCCCTGAGAATGAAAAAAATCCATTCTGCCCCTGTTCTGATTTCTCCACCTTTCTGTAAATGTGTGTGAAACGAGCCGTTTCAGACTTCCGCGTTTTTGTTACGTAACAACAATATCCGGTCTGTCACGGAGTCAGAGCTCGGAGCTTGTTCAGCCCATAGACTGTATAAAATAATACTGAATCCCCCCTCCGTTTTTCATTACCTGCACAAATGTATGCTAACAAGGAGCTTAGGAGGGAGGTATGCTAGTTGTAGGCTGTCTTAATAAACACAAAGGTCGGTTTTACTCCCCACGTCTGCAGATTTGAAGATCTAGTGGATGATTTTTATTTATCATGGATAAGTGCTAGCGCTAGTTAGCATAGCTACATAGCTACATGTCGTAGCTGTAGCTGTGTACCAAGACACACGTCGACATGCTGACAAATAAAACAACAAGAAACACTAAATCTGTGACCAATCCTTCAGAAAGGTCCTGCTGCCTTTCTGGTAGAGGTTGATTTTACTCCCCACGTCTGCAGATTTGAAGATCTAGTGGATGATTTTTATTTATCATGGATAAGTGCTAGCGCTAGTTAGCATAGCCACATAGCTACATGTTCGTAGCTGTGTACCAAGACACACGTCGACATACTGATAAATAAAACAACAAGAAACACTAAATCTGTGACCAATCCTTCAGAAAGGTCCTGCTGCAGGCGCCTCTCCGTCAGGATCAGACTCTGGATCAGATTCAGAGGGTTGAAGTAACGTGATCTCTGAGCAGCCGTGTATATTCAGCCAACATGTAAACATTAGATCAACGTGCTGGACAGCCGAGGCACATCCACTTCCTGAGGGGGCGTGGTCAGAGAGAAAACAGACTGTTCTGAGGAGGACTGGAGAAGAGGGTTTTTCAGGCAGACCAAAATCTGATTTCAAAGTGTTTTTTTGAGCATAAACTTTAAAGACATGTTTTGGGGACCTCTTAGACCAATATATATTGATGAAAAAAGCGTGATATGTCACCTTTAACACTTGTTCCTGCACTATTCAAACAAACATGTTAACTCAGAAGTTAAAACACTGTCTCATTTTCTCCTGCAGTACTCCAAACAGGTGGACTCCAGGTTCGGGGCTTACGTTGCCTGTGCCTCCCTCGTCTTTCTCTTCATCTGCTTCATCCAGATCGTCATCGTGCCTCGGTGAGTACTCTCAATCATTCATACCTCCACATTAAACACTCTTCTTTTAGTGATTAAAAAACACAGTGTTTGGAAAATTCTGTCACTTATGTCATTTAATGAGCTACCACCTTTATGCTGATGACACTGTTTCTGTCCTAAATGATGTGTGTAAACTCAGAGTCAGACAATGAGAAGTTGTTCAGTGAAACTCCAGTTAAAAACAAATCAGTCAGTAACGGTGCCGGAGTGTTTGTGTCAAACTTACATGAGATGTGATGCAGAAAATATCTCACATCACAGGGACGACTTTACATTAACATGAGAGGGATTATATTTGGCTCCCCTGAGACCGATGTTCAGACAGGCTGTAAACACGCTGACAATCTCAGCATAGTGTCCTCATTAAGAGGAACAAGACAAACAACATGTGAGTTTGATGCATGTGTTCCTGGAACATTTTCAAGTTTGCTTTCTTTCTTTACAACTTTGGCAATTAAGGTTATGTCTTGTAACAGCTGATTGCGGCACTAGCTAACTTTATTTCCTGGACAGATATTTCCTTCCTGCAGGTTTGCATTGTTCTCCATATCTCTACTTTAATCACTGTTTCAATGAATACACTGTATTAAGCCTTTATAGATATTAAAGATCAAATATTATGCATTCATTACATAGTTAGTTAAACCTTCTTTATTAATAATTTCTCATAATAAGGTGTATCTCTCTTGTTCTTCTCACTGCTCCACCCTCACAGTATCTATACTGAGTTCTTACGTCTCTGGCTTCAGCACCAGAATTAATAAAGCTGGAAAAAAAGTGTTTCATAAGACTGTATGCAGAATAGCAGAGTAATAAAAGAGAATATCAAATCAAAACTCTGTATAGTTTACAGATGAACAGAGTGAAAAAGCTGCAGGCGAACCCTCTCCTCTTTATCTGTTCATTTTTATCTCTCCTGCTCTCAGACTTCTCTCCCCGCCTGTCTCGGAGTATTGATCTTCTTTAGTCGCCTCTTTATTAACCTTTCCCTGCTCTCCTTTCATCGCACCGCTCTCCTCTCTTGTCTTCTCTTCTCAGTCTTCTTCAGAGCGGATCCTCAACGCCTCCTCTCTCTCATTGTGTCCCTCTCTCTCTCTCTCTCTCTCTCTCTTTCTCTCCTCGCTCTGGGTTTATTTAATCATTTCCTCTGGTACTGAGGTAAAAGAGGCCGATGCTGCCGCCCACAGTTTTATTAATAACTTTGTTTATCAAGCACCTTTAAAAACAAGAGTTTACAAAGTGCTTTGACAAACAAAGAAAGCACAAAACTTTGCTGGCAGCAAAAGAAGCCAGACGATATGACCAGACATGATGAAGGTACAATCAATAAGAGGTTAAAACTAAAAGACAAAAGATGTGAAAGCTAAGAAAAGAACAACAAAGTGGAGAGACTGTAAGAACAACAGAACAGAAGAGGTCAACAAATGGATCAGGGAAGATAAACGTTCTTAAAAAGGAACTAATAAATAATAAAATATAAAGAAATAAATGCAACAAAGGAAACAAAAATAAATAAAAGTGATAAAAACAACCACATCAAATAGAAAAAATAAAAGCAATGAAAATAAATAAAAGTGGTAAAAAGGGAAACAAAGGAAAAAAGTAATAAAAAGAAATTTAAGAAAGAAAAAACAATTAAACCACCTTACCCTGAATATAGCCGTAATGGGACTGTCATGTCCACCTTTAACATTTGTAAGATGTATAACCTGTTTTGTGTATTTTAGATTTTTTAGTAGTGTGTCCTTTTGTAAAATGTCTGAGCTGCCTTGTTTATATTCTTGTTTGTTTGTTTGTATGAATGTATGGTTTGTTTGTTTTTTAATTTGAAAAACCCCCAATAAAAATATGATTGAGAAAAGAAAAAAAAGTAAAGAGTGTGACAGAAAGAAAAATGCAACAGAAAGAAAAAAAAAGAAATGAAATAAATAAAAACATTAAAAAGAAGAGGTAACAAAGAAAAAGAAAACATGATCAGATATAAAAGAAAGGTATAGATTAACTACTTTTTGCAATGAAAAGGATTAAAAAATAAATAAACTGAAAGCAGTTAAATAAATAAAAATGAATAAATAAAATAAATACAAGCTGTTAAAGCAATTACATTAATAAATGCAATACAGGACAATATAGAAGCTACCAAAATAAATAAATAAAATGAATAAATAAGTAGTGAAAACGATCAAAAAAAATAAATAAACAGAGGAGTTAAAAGAAATGTAAGAAAATAAATAAAATAAATACAAGCTATTAAAGCAATCAAATGAATCAATGCAATACATGACAATAGAAGCTAGCAAAATAAATAAATAAAATAAATAAATGAATAAATAATGGTGAAAATTAGCAAAAATTAAATAAACAGAGCAGTTAAAAGAAATGTAAGAAAATAAATAAAATAGATAGAAGCTATTAAAGCAATTAGATATATAAATGCAATAAAGGAAAAAAAGAAGCTACCAAAACAAAATAAATAATGTAAATTAATTAATTAATTAATTAATAAAGGGACTAAAAGCAATATAAGGAGTTAAAAGAGTAAAAGAAAGTGCAATATTAAACAGAAAAAAAGCATCACAAAGGCCTGAGGGAATGCAGGAAGGACATGAAAGATTTAAAAGATTACAAGTAAGATAAAAAGTCATAATCAAGTTTGACCTTTTAGACAACTTAGTTTAAGATAAACAAAAATAAACTATTTGTGTTTAAATGAAGTCTTTTTCTGTTTCTGCAGCTCCAATCTGATGATCGGCTTCTTCACCACCTGTTTCGTCATCCTCACAGCCGTCATGTTCGTCTCCACCGTGTACTGCTGTTTCGGGGTGAGTTCACTCTGCTCTGATGAGTTACACCGCCAAATAAAGCTGACACCTTCTGCAGATCAAACACGGGATTCAATCGTTGGTGGAGTGATGAGATGAGGATTGAGAGATTTTAGGATGTTTTTTTACATGGGTGCAGTTTTGTAGGATAACTCTCTCTGAGATGTCACGGTGAACGGAGACAGACTGGTTCTTATTTCTTTACTCAGATCTTCAGTTTTTCGACATCACAGAGACAGATCTGTTGAATCTTTCATCAGCCTGTGGTTTGATGTTTTTCAGACGGTGTCAGGAGAGAGAACATAATCTGCTCTTGACCTTGTAGGGAGTGTTTCAGATAAGACTTATTAGGCCTGGTCTTTAATGCAGAGTTCAGGTGTCACCGTTAGACTCCACTTTAACAAGCTACAGTTTAGAAATCATCAGAGACTGTTCCCTGAACAAAAACACATATATGATTATCTACACATGTCACACTGACTTCTTTATATCTTTGTTCAGCATTAATCTAAAGATTTTCACTTTCTCTCACCTGTGAAACTACAAACTGCCTGTCAGTGCTCTGCTAAAGATGATATATTGAATAGATCAGAAGTACTCTGATGTAGTCTCATAGTGCAGCTCGGTTTCTCAGTAATTTGATCTAGAAAATGGAGATTAGGTTGTGTCCAGGCTGTGTCCAGTAAAACTAGCACATACGTAACCAGCACAGGCATGTGGACTTAAACCTGCAAGGAGGACCGAAGTCTGGTGGTTCTAGCTCTGCTATCCTTAGCCACACTGACAAAACAACATGCCACTGTTTACTGACTGACTCTGTGATCCGTGTTTGGCCATGTTACACTTTTTTTTATTGTTTTCTTACATTTAGACTAGTTAGAATTGGAATTCTTATTTAAATGACTTGGGAACATGTTGCTTAGAATATCCCTGATGGATACTGGCAAACATGTTTGTTTTTGTGATTTTTTGTGGTTATACAGTATACACTACCAGTCAAAAGTTTGGACACACCTTCTCATTCAATGGTTTTTATTTATTTTAATTATTTTCAACATTGTAGATTAATACTGAAGACATCAAAACTATGAAATAATCTGGTTTTGCCATAATCTGGATTACAGCAGTAGTCAAATAGGGCTATCCATTGTGTACTAACCCTACCTCTGATGGTCTCAAACACATTAAGAAGGCAAGTCATTCTACAAATGAACTCTTGACAAGGCTCATGTTCATTAGAAACCATTCCAGGAGACCACTTCATGAAGCAGACTGAGAGAATACCAAGAGTGTGCAAAGCTGTCATGAAGGAAAAAGGGGGCTACTTTACAGAATCTAAAATATAAAACATATTCTGCTTTGTTTAACACTTTTTTTAAAATTAAATAATTCCATATATGTTCTTTCATAGTCTTGATGTATTCAGTATTAATCTACAGTGTTTCAAATAATTAAAATAAATACAAACCCTTGAATGAGAAGGTGTTTCCACACTTTTGACTGGTAGTGTATATATATTTGTCTCGTAGTCTTTTATAGGATGATTAAAGGAACTTAAATATTACAGAATACATCTTGATAATAATCTTGATTTGGCCTCTGTGTAGTGCACTGTTATCTAACATCATGATTTCTATGAAGAGTTAAGGTTTATGCCTTTTCATAGATACAGCAGTGTGCTTAAGCCCTTAAGTTCTTTTTATTGTTTGTTCATTGACAATGAAAGCCTGTTGTTTGTCTCTGATGGACACTGAGAAAACAACAGGGAAAGAGCAAATAGGAGCAAAAAGCAGAGCTAACAAGACAAACCTCAGGAGATTATTTCCTTTTCTTTTTATCTACTTGTGTCTCGCAGTGCCTGCCTCGAGGTCTTAGGGACAAAAGATATATCTAAAGAGGAAAGTGGAGCTTATCTGGATAGTTTCAAACAAATCTCTACCTCTACACCTACTGAACAAACAGATATTTGTTCTCCTCAGATATATGATAAGGCAACCAATGCGTGTTGCTCAGAATCTGACTCGTAGACCAGCAGAATATATCAAAGGAATAAATCATTTAGAGGCAAACAATAACAAATCTGTCATGTTTTCTCTGTGCTCCCAGCTCTTCCCAGCCCCCCTGCAGACCCTCTCTAAGAGGATAGTCCAGTCCAGACTGCACAGCACGCTGGTGGGCGTCTTCACCATCATCATCGTCTTTCTCTCTGCCTTCATCAACATCGTAAGCACTCCCTGTTGTTTTTAATCTCCCAGCATTTTGTCACACTTAATCTATCTATTGTTGTTCTGATTCATTGCTTCTCCGCTCTGACCTTTGACCTCCATCAGTTCACCTGCAGTAGCGGTGACCTGCGCGGCTGCATCAAGCAGGAGTTTAACATCAGTCTGCACAGTGTGAACGCCTGCCACGCCCACATCCTCAACTACAGCCTGGACACACAACACTCCACCTGCGGAGACAACGCCCTCATCTGCAGCTTTCCTGAGGTACAGGTGTGCCTTGTTTTCTGTGCATGTGAGTTTGTGAGTGTGTGTGTGTGTGTGTGTGTGTGTGTGTGTGTGTGTGTGTGTGTGTGTGTGTGTGTGTGTGTGTGTGTGTGTGTGTGTGTGTGTGTGTGTGTGTGTGTGTGTGTGTGTGTGTGTGTGTGTGTGTGTGTTTTATGCATTTTAAGGGCTTTTTAAACCAGTGCATTTAGAGTGGCTGGAAATATATGAGCATAAGAGTTAGGAGGCAGTGAGGCAAATTAATGCAAGTTCATAGCAGTTTGTTGAAATTGAGGTTTTTAAAAAGTTGGACTCAGATGAGAAATTCTCTGCATCATTAACGTCAATATTTCTGCAGGAATAATCACGATCAAATATTTGAGTGTAATTATGTTGAGCAGATCTGTTGCAAATGTTCAGGCAGCAGCTGAAGATCTCTGCAGTTTTCTGCTGCAGATTTCCTTCCAAATCTTTCAATCAACTGTCTTTTTAAATGTATATTTATTGAGAAATGGCAAGTTTATTTATAAAGCACCCTTCATACAAGAGCAACTCAAAGTGCTTTACAGAGTTAAAAACAAAAACCAGAACAGTAACAATCAACAAAAACATACAGTGAACACTTCAAACATTTAAATTTAAAATGTATCCAGTTATGTTTGATCTACTCTCTCTCTCCCTGTACTTATGTAACGTACAAAGGAAAGAGTGTTGGGTCTTATTATTTCTTTAAATTAGGAGGGATTATTCAAAATAATCAACCCCCTTCGCTGCTCTGAAGTCCCTAACTCACAGTCTTACTGTCCCGCCGGACACAGAATCACAACTGATCTTGTCTTCAGCTGCCCAGTTGCTCCCCCACTCCCGCTCCAGAGCCCACATCACACCCATCCTTCAGCACCGAATCCACTTCAAGATCCTGCTCATCACCTACAAAGCCCTCAATAACCTCACCCCCTCATACCTGACCGACCTCCTCAAACACCACTCCCCATTTCGCGCCTCAGATCAGCAGATGCCAATCTCCTGTCCCCCATCACCAAGTCCAATCACCGCACCAGAGTCTTTGCCATCGCTGCCCCGGCTCTCTGGAACTCTCTCCCTCCACACATCCGCGACTCTGACTCTCTTCAATCATCTAAAAACCACCTCAAGACCTTCCTGTTCAAAAAAGCATACAATACATAACCTCTACTCCCACCCCACCTCTGTCCTTGTCCTGTTTTATTTTTACTTTTATTTTATGTAAAGCCACTTTGAGTTTGAAGAAAAGCGCTATATGAATCCTATGAGTTATTATTATTATTATTATTATGAAGTCAAATGAACCCTTTAATTATTCCATTCCATCTCAGAACTTCTTCCCAAGGATTAGGACTCACACATTGAATCTTTTCTGTGTCGAATCGCAGCCCGAAGCTTTCTCAGACCTCTTGACACCCCCTGCAGGGAGCCTGTATGCCCAACATTTAATTGTAGAATGGTGAAAAATTGTGAAATAATAAAGATTTGAAGGTACTTCTGCAGCATAGACCATAGCAGTTCAACATTTGAGCTGATCTCACTCAGCCTGAGGTCAGGGGAAAATGGCCTCAATATGAATATATTAAGTTGCATAAAACATAAATATTCAGGCTCTTAAAGCGAGGTCTTTGTAAAAGGATCGTTAAAGATTCCCTGTGACTTTCCTTTCCAGTAGTATATTCTCGCAGAAGCAGAACAAACGGATGCTAAGTGAGGCTAATTGCAGGTTTATGTGTCAACATTTGGCTCGCACAGTTACCTTTAAGTGGTAAAACTGTAGTTTTATTGCTTTTTATTATACTTGTAGACGTGACTCATTTATTCAGAGCCATTTGAAACAGAAAATAAAGCTTCAATAGAAGACATAAAAACAAATGTTCCTTCTCTAACATCCCTTCTCTCTCTCTCTCTCCGTCTCTTTCTCTCTCAGTACTTCTCGTCCTGCGTGCTCCTCAGTCTCCTGGCCTGCTCCGTCTTCCTGCAGATCAGCAGCCTCGGTAAACTCTTCCTCATGCTCTTCATCGAGCTGCTCTACCTCCTCATCATGGAGGTGCCCAAAGTCAGCCTCTTCGACAACCAGGACCTGCTGGTGATGGCCAACGCCGTCAACATACTGTGAGTCAAATCATGACTGTGTCCACACCTCTTGTCTTTGAATGCATGCAGATGATCTTACCTCTGATTGGCTCTCCTCTGTCTCTCCCTCCACAGCGAGCACATCAATGGAACAAGGTAAGCATGATGTCTGTGATCTCATTAAGCTAGCAGCATCATTATTACTCTGCTGGCACAAATGTTAATATAATGACCGGCCTGCAACATATGCTGACTCTAATGAGACAAGATTCAGAGGGCAGCTTGATTTGTGTCTCTGCTAAGAACTTTTGAAACCCATCCAGTATGTCTCTATGTAACACCTTTACGTGTGATGACCTCAGCACTTAACATCAGTAACTTAATGTGTGTGTGTGTGTGTGTGTGTGTTCTGACCCGCAGCTGTGTGGTGGACAACAAGGTTCCCCTGAAGATCATGACCCCAGTGGTCATCACCGTCTTTGTTCTCGCCCTCTACCTTCACGCACAGCAGGTGGAGTCGACAGCCAGGCTCGACTTCCTATGGAAGCTACAGGTGGGTGTTACTGTGTGTGTGTGTGTGTGTGTGTGTGTGTGTGTGTGTGTGTGTGTGTGTGTGTATGTATGTGAGTGTACGTGTGTGTGTGTGTGTGTATGTATGTGAGTGTACATGTGTGTGTGTGTGTGTGTGTGTGTGTCTCTGTCTGTTTGTGTACTTGTGTGTCTGTGTGTGTGTCTATCTGTCTCTGTGTGTGTGTGTGTGTGTGCATGTCTGTTTGTCTGTGTGTGTGAGTGTGTGTGTCTGTCTGTGTTTGTGCGTGTCTGTCACTGTTTGTGTACGTGTGTGTTTGTGTCTGTACGTGTGTGTCTTTGTCTGTCTGTCTGTCTGTGTGTGTGTCTGTGTATTTCTCTGTGTGTCTGTGTGTGTGCGTGTCCATGTGTGCGTGTCTGTGTCTGTCTCTGTGTGTCTGTGTACATGTGTGTGTCTGTGCGAGTCTGTGTGTGTGTCCATGTGTACATGTGTGTGCGTTTGTGTATGTTTGTCTGTGTCTGTGTTTGTGTGTCTGCGGGTGTGTTTCTGTGTGTGTGTGTGTGTGTGTGTGTGTGTGTGTGTTTCTGTGCATGTGTGTGTGTGTTTCTGTGTGTGTGTGTGTGTGTGTGTGTTTCTGTGTTTGTGTGTGTGTGTGTGTCTTTGTGTGTGTCTGTGTCTGTCTGTCTCTCTGTCTGTCTATGTGTGTGTGTTTCTGTGTGTCTATGTGTGTGTGTGTTTCTGTATTTCTGTGTGTGTGTGTGTTTTTCTGTGTTTGTGTGTGTGTGTGCATGTGTTTCTGTGTGTGTCTTTGTGTGTGTCTGTGTCTGTCTGTCTCTCTGTGTGTCTGTGTGTGTGTGTTTCTGTGTGTCTATGTGTGCGTGTGTGTTTCTGAATTTCTGTGTGTGTGTTTCTGTGTGTGTGTGTGTTTCGGTGTGTGTGTGTGTGTGTGTGTGTGTGTGTGTGTGTGTGTGTGTGTGTGTGTGCGTGCACGTGTGTTTCTGTGTACGTGTCCTTGTCTGTGTCTGTGTCTGTCTGTCTGTCTGTGTGTGTGTGTGTGTGTTTCTGTGTTTCTGTATTACTGTGTGTGTGTGTGTGTGTGTGTGCGTGTGTGTGTGTGCGTGTGTATGTGTGTATGTGTGTGTGTGTGTGTGTGTGTGTGTGTATGTGTGTGTGTGTGTGTGTGTGTATACTAGCCAAAAAGCAACAAAGCTGATGAAAGTTTAGGGATCACCTTTATTCAGAGTCACTGTTCAGGCTGTAACTGTCTCTAACTGTAAACAGGCCACAGAGGAGAAGGAGGAGATGGAGGAGCTGCAGGCCTACAACCGCCGTCTCCTCCACAACATCCTCCCCAAAGACGTGGCCGCCCACTTCCTACAGCGAGAGCGACGTAACGACGAGCTCTACTACCAATCCTGTGAGTGCGTGGCGGTCATGTTCGCATCCATCAGTAACTTCTCTGAGTTCTACGTGGAGCTGGAGGGGAACAACGAGGGGGTGGAGTGTCTGAGGCTGCTCAACGAGATCATCGCTGACTTTGATGAGGTGAGATGAGAGAACGGATGTAGACCTGTGGCTTACACTGCTGGATTAACTGAGATCAGTACTTTATTGGAAGGTTTGTTTGTTTATAACTTTATGCAAGAGGCTTTTGTATAAAGCCACACATGCCTGCTAAATTTGCATACATGCAGATGAAAGTAACCTCTACTTCGGGGACCCCTGTTTGAAAATCTGAAGGGGGCACTATGGAGCCATTTTCAAGAGAAAAGCATGAGGCCAACAAAATATCAGGAGTTTGCAGGCATATTCAAGCCTTTAGAAATGCAATTAATGATCCACTTTCAGTGCTCAGGCCCTGATAAAGAATCAAAAGTAATTTGGTTAAACTCTGAGCTTAGAATCTTATTCAATCGATCTCAACCAAAACTTTTCTGCACATTGAACTTCACTGAATATTCACCGCTCTCCTTCCTCCATCAGATCATCAGTGAGGACCAGTTCCGTCAGCTGGAGAAGATCAAGACCATCGGCTCCACCTACATGGCGGCCTCAGGGCTCAACGACTCCACGTACGACAAAGTGGGGCGCTCTCACATCCGGGCCCTGGCCGACTACGCCATGAGGCTGATGGACCAAATGAAATACATCAACGAGCACTCCTTTAACAACTTCAAGATGAAGATAGGTGAGCTGCAGAGGAGACTGGGACGCTGATAGAGTCAGGTTGTCATTGACTGGAGTTGTCTTGTTGGTACTGGAGAGCTCTATCTATGTCTGATGTTTGGTTCCTCTCTCAGGTCTTAACATCGGCCCTGTGGTGGCCGGGGTGATCGGGGCCAGGAAGCCTCAGTACGACATCTGGGGAAACACGGTGAACGTGGCGAGTCGAATGGACAGTACAGGTGTACCAGAGAGGATCCAGGTAAACTGAAGGGGGACTCTGCAAAGCCAACATCTCTTTCTATAACATGTCACTTCAGCAAAGAGAGAGCTTCACAATAACATTTACAACAGCTGTTATTTTTCTGACATTTTACCTTGAAAAACTTGTTTTTGCCAATAATTTTGTCCTCTTAAAGACAGAAATTAAGAAACAAATTTAAATTATTTATTTATTTGTTATTTATTAATTTATTATAAATTCACATCCTATGATCAGCTCATCTGTGGACAATAATAATCACGATTTACAAACAAACAAGCCCAGAAAACTATTTAAAAGAGCCTAAAGAGGCTTTTATAGAGTATTTAATTATGTTTTTAAAGTTTGAATGATAAATAAAGCCCTGCGCATAGCAGGCCACCCCTCCAACCCGTCTCACAGCCTCTTCAGCCTGTTGCCATCAGGAAGGAGACTACGCAGTCTCCAGGCCAGAACCAGCAGACTGAGGGACAGTTTTATCCACCAGGCAGTCAGGATGCTGAACTCTCTCCCTGTTTTGCCCCCTCTTCCCATAGTGCCCCCTTCACAGACTTAACCCGGTCACTGTTTTGTTTTTTTGTTTGTTTGTTTGTTTGTTTGTTTTTCCATCTGACTTTTTCTTTACGCTTTATTTAAAAAAAAAAATTCATGCTAGTTTTCCCAGACTACCAACCCTAGCTTTAATCCTGACTGGGAGTCTTGAAATTCCTCAGACAAAATAATAATAAAGCTGTAAATCCTCCCTCTCAATGTCCCTCTCTTCTTCTGTCCTCAGGTAACAGCAGACCTGCACCAGGTACTGAGCTCCTATAACTACACGATGGAGTACAGAGGTGTGGTCACAGTAAAGGGCAAAGGGGAGATGATGACATATTTCCTCACGGCTGGACCCCCCAGCAGTTAACCCCGACTAAGGCCGGCTTCAGAGACTAACGGCGATCTGACACGGAGAGCAGGCTCATGGACCTCTGGTAGCTCACTGCAGACTGAGACTGACTGAAGCGTCCTTTCTCACAGCACCAGCACCTACTGAGGCCGCAACAGGGGGGGCGGGTGACTAAAATCCCCCCCTCACAGCTCGGCCTGTGGAGGAGACTATGAGCGGCTCAATCTGCCATTGAGACCAAAGATGTCCAATCAAGGCGCACAGACAGATTTGGCCAGCTGTGCGAGTCGAGGTCCTTAAGGACTGCGCTGTTGAAGAACTGTTATTTGCTTTTCTGAAGGTTCTGAGGAGGAAAACCTGGACATGGACTACATCACTTCCTCTCTTTCTCTTTGCCTTTTCTCCTGCTGAAGTATATTTATACATATAAAACACAGAGTTTTATGTGTATGCATATCATTTGAAGTACTGTATGTGGAGCACACTTTGCCCATATTGTCTTGATACAGGTACAAATCTCTGAAGTGTGGACACTCAGCCAGCAGCACAGCACTAATAGGTCTTTTTATCAATATCTGCTCACATTATATTGATTAACAGAGAGGCAGAGGCAGTAAGTTGAGAGTGATCTTAGAGGGAGAGAGACAGTTTGGACTGTTTTTGTATGATCAGTGAGAAACGCTCCACGGAGTTTATAGAAAGCTGCAGTTCAGGATCAATTCACAAACGTACACTTCAGTATCGTCAGCGTACACACACACACACACACACACACACACACACACCAAACACAAAGAGGATGTCACTGAAGAGCTTTTTCTATTCTTCAAAGTTTTGTATTTTGACTCCAGAACACCAAACCCTATCAGATATTTTAAGAATCTATATTTTGTACATTAATATATTAGAGAGCTATCTATAAACACCAATGTGTATTCAGATGTACAAACTATATCACTCTCATGTCGGGGGCTTCAGAAGTCCTCACAGGAGTTGCCTGGTCTGAGCGGAGTGCCACAGCTGAGCTCCTGTCAGAACAGAACGCCTGCTTTTCGTGCTCCTTTCACAAAAACGAGCTGCAGGAAGTCGAACGATTCACATGATTCCCCTTCACTGCTCTGTTTGAATCGCACATTAGAGAAGGAGATATCAAACCGGGTGAGTGCGCTCTGAAAATCAGACTAGGAGACAGCAGTAAAGCGGTCTTTTTGCACTCCAGTGTCCTGCCGTCCAACCCTTCTTGTGTCGCTCCACCCCCGCCCCCCCCCCCCCCCCCTTCTTGCTTGCTCAATCAGATGGTACGACCCAATGAATGTCTTATGATGTCCGATGAGGCCTTTAATATGAACTCTATACTGATGATGGTGATGATGCTTATCCTATGGACTGGGACCAGTGAGCCCATGTGGAAGGATGTCCTTTTACCTGCTGGTTTTTATTTTTGTTTGCTCTGATCAGAGCGGTTCTACTCAGTATTACAGCATCTCTCCACATTATCAAACAAACTGTCTTTCACCTGCCTGACTTCATAGATTTGTTATATTTTTTTTGTGATGTTCTTACCAAACATTTCAGCTGGTTCCGTTTGTCCCGGTCACAGAGTGCAGAAGACATCTGGACAGTGTCAAGTTTTTTGTTAAGATGATTCAAAGTATTGAGAGATAACTCCTTGGTTATCTGTCAATACTTTGACATCTGTAATCAGCTCAAAAACTGTAAACATCAAGGTTTTTAAGGAAAAGTTGCTCCAACTAGATCAATACAAGGATTAAAGTAAATTATTTTTTAAGCATAAATTAACGACACAATTTGATGCACATTCTGCAATGAGTATTTATTATTTACAGATGTTGTATGAGTGATTGACTCAGCATCAACAATAGTGTGTAGATGTGCCACCAGAGTAATTGAAGATATTTACAAATGGTCAGTTAAGAAGTCAAATCATGGATGATAAGACTCTTACAAAGTAAATTAAACTGAAAACTATTTGTGTTTAATATTTCAAACCTACAGAGCACCCACATGAGCCCTGATTAGCAGCCAGTCACAGCTCTCGCTGCTGCTCTGATGATTGGATATTACATTTTCACATTTCCCAAAACGTCTGCATCGCTAAATTAAACGTGTATTTCAAAGACATAAAGTATCAAAATAGATTTTCAGAGGTTACAATGAAGATTCAAGATTTCAAGATTCAAGATTCAAGTGCATTTCTTTCTTTTTTAAAGTTATATTTTTGACCTTTTTGCCTTTATTGTATAGGACAGCTGGATAGAGACAGGAAATATGGGGAGTAGAGAGAGGGGGAGGACATGCAGAGGATGGTCGACCGGCCAGTAATCGAGCCGACGACCCCTGTGACGAGGACTGTGGCCTCTGTATGTGGGGCGCTTAGACCGCTTGGCCACCAGTGCCCCCAATACCAATACTGACATCTCTAATCAGCTCAGAAACTGTTAACATCAAGGTTTTTAAAGTTATATCTTTTGGGCTTTTGCACCTTTAGTTGAGAGGGGAGGACAGTGGATAGAGTTGGAAACAGGGAGAGAGTGGGGGAATGACATGCAGGAGAGGAGCCACAGGCTGGATCGAACCCAGGCCAACTGCTTCATGGGCGCGCCATTTAGCCATTCTGCCAAATCTGCACCCAACATCAAGGTTTTTAAGCAATAGTTGCTCCAACTAGATCAATACAAGGATTTAAGTACATTAATTTTCAAGCATAAACTAAGGACGCAATTTGATGCCTATATTCTGCAACGAGTATTAAGTGAGTATCAGCATCAACAAAACAGTGTAATTGGCCATTTGTAAAGTATTTGATCACTCTGATGGCACATTTAACATCCACAGTCATATCATGGATAATGAGACTCTAGCAAAGTAAATTAAATTGAAGATAATCTATATCTAATAGTTTAAACCTACAGAGCAACCAATGGGAGCCCTGATTAGCAGCTAGTCACAGCTCTCACTGCTGCTCTTATGATTGGACATTTAACTCTTCTACTGCCCAAAAATGTCTGCATGGCTAAATTGAATGTATGTTTAAAAGATAGAAAAAATCAGACAGACAAAAAATTAATAGAAAAACTATGGAGCCTCTAAAGTCCAATTAGAGGTCATTTTTTATCTCATGCATGCAAGTAAACATCTAGTGCACACAAGAAAACTATCTTTTGCATGCAAAAGTGAAAATTTTGTCAGCAGGAGATCATTGATGTGTTCCAATAAGATAATAACTCATATGCACAAGATAGTTTGTGCTCACAATACAAACACCTGTGAGCAGAAGATAAAAAGGATCACCTCTGTAGAATACAATTCCTAAGATTCAACTTGTTTTACTGTAAAATGATATAAAGACAGGTTAAAGTTGTTATGATCCCAGTGGCAAATTTCAGATACTATAACAGTGGGTATATATGTTGGCCGACTGAACCAAGTGCAACAATGGAGGGTAAGATGTATCAGGGATCTCTGGACAGGACAGATTTTATTAACAATTTTAGTTCAGTCTTTTGATTGGATATATGAAATCATAAATATAGCACTTCTAACCTTATTTTTTAAAAGACTCATACTTTGCTTTTTGGTTTCCTCTTTTGAAATGAAAAACTTGACACTTGTCTGAATGTGAGCTCTGAGCCTGTGGTAAAGAAATGAGCTCACACTGCTCTTCATGTACTGTACTGCTGCAACCATTATCTCCACACACCACTACTAAAACATTCTGTGTCCTCCCTGTTGACTTGTTGAATGCAGTGCCATTGTAAGCTCAAAGTGAGCCCCTTTTTCTACTGAGAATTGTGCAGGGATGTGCCATGAAGACATGGGTTTGAGAGAAGGCACAGGACAGAGATGATTCGATCCTGAATGAGGTTTTCAAGAACGGGAGAAGCTCACCCACTTTCTCATTCCTGCTTCATTTCACCATGAGTCAAGGTACGGCAGACTCTGTGACAAACAGCAAACAGACAAAACCGTGGGTTGTTTTTTGTTGTCATGCCAAACACTATGCTCTTTTTTTTTTTTTTACAGTCAAATAAACTCCTGAGATGTTTCACAGGTACATCATGATTCCAGCTGGATTCTTTTCTGCTCTTCTGACTCTGTTGGCAGCTCAATAATGGATTTAGATAAACACCTGTGCACTTTGTCAAAGCTGTTGCCCTAGTGTAGTCAATAAATCACGCTACGAGACTTCAGACAAGAAGTACAGGAACATTCTGACCTCTCCTCCAATTAAAGGAAATCTTTAGACTTCAGCTCACAGAGATATTTTGGACAAAGTCTTGCAGCCAACTTTTTGCAACAGATCTTAAAAGGCCAATTTTTCCAACATGGCAATGCCTCCGAGCACAAAGCCAGCTCCATAAAGAAGATCTATTTGACAAGCTTCTTTGGCCATATGTTGTTCTAGCAATGATTCTCAATTAGGGATGTTCTGGAGCGTCTAATTCCCTTATCGTTTAAGTGGACTCTTAAAATCTAACTAACAGACTAGTCTAAAGGTCTAAAGGTAAGAAAAGAATGAGTCCAATTTATTTCACATGGCCAGAAGTGATCAGAGTCTGCGGTAAAACAATGTCACATTGTTTCCGCATTGTGTGGCTTCGGTTAGCAGAGCTAGCACCACCAGCCTTCTGTCATCCTTGCAGGTTAGACCACATTGCTCTGGTCCAGTGGTTAAACTCCAGTTTACCCAGACTCAGCCTACAAACAACTTTTTCTCAATTTTCTCCATCAAAATACTGACAAACCACGCTTTGCTACGAGATGCCATCTGTCATCTGTGCATGTTTACATCCAGGTAGTTGAGCATTGTTGGGCAGTAGCCATTAACCATAGCTACAGCCCAAGCTAGAGTCAGATGGCTTGGCGATAGCTTATACACAACTAATGACCAGCATTTCTGTCCTTCAATAGTAGAAATATTGATAATTATTTTAACTGACTAGTAAAGCTGGCGTTTACTTTGAGTGTCAGCAGTGAAGACCACTTGATTTCTGTTTAATTTTAGACGCCTAAACGCCCACATCTCTAGTTCTCAATTCTTTGCAGCAGTGTACCCCCCTTTGATTTCCTTCTTAGCCAAGTATCTTGTTGCTATTGCATACATAGTTATAATTATCTTTATTTAAACTCGAAAATCATTGAGAGCAGAGCCCTCATTTACAATGACGTTGAGCATATAAAAGAGACATTAAAATGTATGACAAGCAAATAAAAGATAAAACCTTAAAATCAATTAAAAACAGACAACTAAAAAGTAATGTTAACACAAAGTCATTTAAAACAGGTACAATCAGAGGTTAAACAGTTTAAAACTAATGATTTAAAATGACTGAAAGAAACCAGTGCATTCATTTTTAAATTGATTTGAACTGAGTTCCATGCAGATGGTGCAAAAAAGCCAAAAGCAGATTTTCCCAGCTCAGAATGAACTCTAGGAACCAGGAGAGTAAGCCAATTAGTTGATCTTGTGTGTTGTGCTCCAGAGGACCAAACTAGTATTTTACTAGTTATTAGTATAATACTAAATACTAAATATTTTTAGTAGGATGAACAAAACCTGCATAAAAAGATACAGCATTGCACTTTTTCATTTCCCCATAATTTACCAAAGACAAACTTTGTAGCTGATGTCGTGTCTTAACAGCCCGTGATGTACAGATGATAGAATGAACCTCGTGACACTGGCCAGCTTGAATAGTAATTCGATTTATTACAATCAAACTGCATCAGCATCAGTAACAAGCATCGCGACTGCTTGGAGGACGACCGGGCCAGATGAAGTCGCCTCTCTTCTGTCTCCACGTTCTGGCTTAAATACTATGAAGGTGCACTCAAATTAGAATGAGGGTGTCCTTCAAACATACACATATATGGACTCTTCAACACAAGTTTCAAGTTAGCTGCTATTTGACAAAGAAGTCAGCTGTCATTGTCAACCATATATTTGCCTATGTCAAAGGTGATCTTTTTTAGGCCCTTCCTAGAGACTTCTGGAGCCTACTATTGTAACTCATTCTTGTGGGTCCCTGGACTTATTTTAAACAACACAGACTAGCAACATATACTTAATCTTATGTGGTTGAATATCAGATACTTCACTGACAAAGCACCTCATAAAGGGACACTGTTGGTGGTGTAGCCCAGATCGAGTTGAAACAATCCCTGAGACATATTTTTACTGAACTGATGGTAATTTGAAGGCTTTGGATTTGTATTGTTTTTAACACTTCAGTTGTATTGCTGCTGCGTTTCAGCTCTGAACCATTACCTGGGTTTTTGTCTTTCATGTAGTCTGATGACTGACTGATACTATAAACCAGGGGTTCCCAAACCTTTCAGTCCCAAAATATAGGTGCCAAAGACTTGCAACTCCCACTGTCCCACAAAGTGATGTAATGTGGCTTCATTTAGCTGGTCTGCAGAAAATGACCCTACCTATAAGAGCATGTGTCTGCATTTCCTGTAGTGTTATGAATCAACCTACTGCTACTGATGCTTTTGATAATGAACTGTTCACTAACCCTAAACTTAGGAGTCATCTGGCAACAAAGAAAGGCAGAAAACTCATTACATTTTATATTATTAAGGTTTTATTGCAAGTTTAGCTGCTATTTGTGTTGATATTTAGTACTATAATGGGTCAAATCTACTCTTTTTAGATACATTTTAAAAAAAAAACATTCTGGAAGACATCTCACGACCCCACATTTGGGTCTGGACCCACACTTTGGGAACCCCTGCTATAAACAAGGTAACAAGATTAATTAAATGTAGCATATATATTAAATGCTACTACATGCACTCTAAAATGAACCTTTTGTACTATGATAATTTGAAGACTCATGGATGACTGATCTTCAAATCAACATAGAACTTTAGAGTCTTGTTAAATGTTTTTGTCTCACCAACAGATGGCAGCAGCAGCACATCAGCAGGTTTCCACACGAGGTCCTTTGTCCTTTGTCTTCTCTTCATCATGATCACAGTTTATCTTTGATGGAGGAGGTGGAAGGAAAAGTGCTAATCTGCTGATTAGCAGCCTGAGTGTTACTTCATCCATTATAGCTTTAATATCTATATTTATACTGAAGTCAAATCACTGACTATTACATCTATTAGGTATGAATCAGACTCTCAGTTAATAGTTAATTCAATAACCTGTGATATGCACATAAACTGGAGAGCTGGGGTAACTTAAATGGAATATCATTGTTTGAAATTAAGCATCTTCTGACTAAATGTATGGATTAAAGGAAAGGTTAATGACATGAGAGGTCTCAGTGATGCAGGCAGAGAACGATAGAATTATACTGCTGTTCTGGGGGATTCAAGCACATGTTGAAGCAAATAGTATACCGAGCACATCACATGTAATGATTCTGACCTTTTCAAGAGCCAACCTGGGGAGGGGGCTTGAGTGTTGGCTTTTCCACAGAAAGCATTTTCACCACTCGAAGCATGTTGTGTTCAATTTGCTCTTCAAGAAGTCTGCAATTTACACCTGCAGCATCCCATTTGTCATCAGAACCCGGGTGGTTCCTGCTCCATTAATCTACATCTGGAGGAAATTGCTGTTCCTCATAATGACACACCTCCAAATAACATCGATTATAATCATCATATTCATAATACCTCTTGTGCCATCACTTGTGGAGGAAGAAGTGGAGGTAAGAAATCAACGTGGCCATCTGTTTGCTGAGAAACTACAGAATGAATGTGATTTTAAACTTTATAAAGCAGCTAAACTCCCGTTGATTTACATTTGCATTTTAACTTTAATGGATTTGGTTGATTTATCTTCATCAAATTTCCCCCCAACTCTAGCGACATGCTTCAGATCTCCTCTAATGCCTCATTTAGCCCCGGCTGTGAAGACCACTTCAATGCTCGTTGAATAATGGAGATCATTGTGATGGTAATGCCTCAGATTATTTTAATGTTCAATGTTCCCTGGCTCAGCTCAGAGACAATGAGTCTGAATACAAGGGCAGAGATGTTTCAGGCAGACCGCGGAGGAGCAGATGATGTCATGAATCAATGTGTCCGAATGTCCAGAAATCAAACTCCAATTTTTAACGCATTTCCAGCTGAAGGCATTCTCAGAGTTGAATTTAAAGGTGACATATCACGCTTTTTTCATCAATATATATTGGTCTAAGAGGTCCCCAAAACATGTCTTTAAAGTTTATGCTCAAAAAAACACTTTGAAATCAGATTTTGGTCTGCCTGAAAACCCCTCTTCTTCAGTCCTCCTCAGAACACTCTGTTTTCTCTCTGACCACGCCCCCTCAGGAAGTGGATGTGCCTCGGCTCTCCAGCACGTTGATCTAATGTTTACATGTTGGCTGAATATACACGGCTGCTCAGAGATCACGTTACTTCAACCCTCTGAATCTGATCCAGAATCTGATCCTGACGGAGAGGCGCCTGCAGCAGGACCTTTCTGAAGGATTGGTCACAGATTTAGTGTTTCTTGTTTTATTTATCAGTATGTCGACGTGTGTCTTGGTACACAGCTACGAACATGTAGCTATGTGGCTATGCTAACTAGCACTTATCCATGACAAATAAAAATCATCCACTAGATTTTCAAATCTGCAGACGTGGGGAGTAAAACCGACCTCTACCAGAAAGGCAGCGGGACCTTTCTGAAGGATTGGTCACAGATTCTGTGTTTCTTGTTGTTTTGTCAGTATGTCGACGTGTGTCTTTGTACACAGCTACAGCTACAGCTATGAAAATGTAGCTATGTGGCTATGCTAATTAGCGCTAGCACTTATCCATGACAAATAAAAACCATCCACTAGATCTTCAAATCTGCAGACGTGGGGAGTAAAACCGACCTTTGTGTTTATTAAGACAGCCTACAACTAGCATGCCTCCCTCCTAAGCTCCTTGTTAGCACACATTTGTGCAGGTAATGAAAAACGGAGGAAGGGTTCAGTATTATTTTATACAGTCTATGGGCTGAACAAGCTCCGAGCTCTGACTCCGTGACAGACCGGATATTGTTGTTACGTAACAAAAACACGGAAGTCTGAAACGGCTCGTTTCACACACATTTACAGAAAGGTGGAGAAATCAAAACAGGGGCAGAATGGATTTTTTTCATTCTCGGGGGGTTTGTAGACATGCCAGGGAAACATATTTCAGGTAGAGAACCATTAAAAAGTCCATTTTGCATGATATGTCACCTTTAACATTAAAAATAACTGATCATGATTTGTATTGCACTCTAATCCTGACTGAGAGTCTCCAGAAGCATTTACAGTATCTCACAAAAGTGAGTACACCCCTTGCATTTCTGCAAATACTTAATTATATCTTTTCATGGGACAACACTGAAGAAATGACACTTTGATGCAATGTAAAGTAGTCAGTGTACAGCTTGTGTAACAGTGTAAATTTACTGTCCCCTCAAAATAACTCAACACACAGCCATTAATGTCTAAACCACCGGCAACAAAAGTGAGTACACCCCTAAGTGAAGATGTCCAAATTGGGCCCAAAGTGTCAATATTTTTGTGTGGCCACCATTATTTTCCAGCCTTAACCCTCTTGTGCATGGAGTTCACCAGAGCTTCACAGGTTGCCACTGGAATCCTCTTTCACTCCTCCATGATGACATCACGAGACCTTGCGCTCCTCCACCTTCCATTTGAGGATGCCCCACAGATGCTCAATAGGGTTTAGGTCTGGAGACATGCTTGGCCACTCCATCACCTTCACCCTCAGCTTCTTTAGCAAGGCAGGGGCGGTCTTGGAGGTGTGTTTGGGGTCGTTATCATGTTGGAATACTGCCCTGTGGCCCAGTTTCTGGAGGGAGGGGATCAAGCTCTGCTTCAGTATGTCACAGTACATGTTGGTGTTCATGGTTCCCTCAATGAACTGTAGCTCCCCAGTGCCGGCAGCACTCATGCATCCCCAGACCATGACACTCCCACCACCATGCTTGACTGTAGGGAAGACACACTTGTCTTTGTACTCCTCACCTGGTTGCCGCCACACACGCTTAACACCATCTGAACCAAATAAATGTATCTTGGTCTCATCAGACCACAAGACATGGTTCCAGTAATCCATGTCCTTAGTCTGCTTGTCTTTAGCAAACGGTTTGCAGGCTTTCTTGTGCATCATCTTTAGAAGAAATGTGAAGGGTGTACTCACTTTTGTGAGATATTGTAAATGTAACTAAAGCAAATTCCTACATTCAATAGGTTTTCAATCCAGTTTTTAAGACCTAGAGATGATCACATTCGCTCCTTGTCCAGTATGCATAAAAAACAAGCTGGACTTCTCTTCCTGCTCTACACAACACACCCACAGGACACATTTACTGCTCTTGGAAAAGGAGAAAGTGAACACAAACCATCTGAGCCAGTGGGGCTTAAACTGAGATCTAATCAAGCCTGAGCCATATTTTGAAGAGAGAGAGCGATGAGGTCATGTAGGTGTGGTTCCTGTGTTCAAGAGTACAACCATGAATCATACAAGGCTGAAGTCTTACTGTGATCCCCTGACAGATCTGTAGTGTACATGCCAGCTGGACATTAAGTGGATAAATGCGTGGCTATACTCTCTTTTATTTCCAGTTTTAACTTCTTCCAGTAAAAGAGGATATGAAAAAAAAACACAATCTTGGCACACTGTTTCTTCTCATGAACAATGAACAATAAAAACATGACTCAGTTCTCTTCCCTCCTCCGTTTATTTGATATTATTTGTGCAGGAAATTAGGAAATCTTCCCATAATTCTCCAAACAAATCCCACTCTGCCTAATAGCGACGAATGTGGCTGCATCTCCTGACTGTAATTATGTTGAGTGTGAGCAGAATGTTTGTTACAAAGATAGACGGTGAGTTTTTGTCATCATAAGTGGCAGACACAATCACGGGGGCTCGGTGGGAGGAAGGGAAAAAAAACAGAAAAAACACGCCAGCGGCAGCAGGGATGACACAAGCTGCCTCTGGCCTCGACAGCACAGCTACACATCTTTACCGCTGCCAACACAGACCTGTTTATTAACATAGTCACTTGACACTGGCATATGCTTGAGGCTGTGTGGGCGAGGAAGTCGGGTATGAATGCTAACAGGCTGTTTGTGTCTGCTGGAGCTGCTCTGTGACAGCCAGACGCCCCTCCGCTTTAAAAAAAAAACAATAGAAGCAATCACAAAATGACAAATTGAACTAATAAAATTTGCATAATCTCCACTGACCTCGTGTCACTGAGCAATCAGTCAATAAATAAATAGTAAAATTAAGTGTCTGAAAAATGACAAGAAACTGCAGAATTAAGTTTGATCAATGGCTCCTGAATACAGAACATATGAGGAGCTGAAATGACAGACATGCACATACACACACACGCACACACACACATAAAAGGCAGCATTGCATAGTTTAAACCAAGACCTACGCCAGAGTCCTGCACCAGGTCGGGTACGTGTGTGCAAAAAGTGCATGAAAGAAACAGAAAGAAAATATGTAAAGGATGTGGATGTAAGCAGGGTGGGGATGCAATGATAAAAGATTTTGGTGGTACGATTATCGTGAGTGAAATAATCACGGTTTCACGATTATCCCGATCGTATCATCGATCCCTCCACCGGTTGAACGTGCACTCAGAGATCAGTGTGTTAGGTAGGGATGGGTACCGAATTCGGTGCTTTTATAGGTAGGGGAGAACGGGGTTGGTTGTCACACGGGTTGGTTGGCACACTCCTTATATATCTCGCCACCAGAGGGCGCTGTCTCTCAAATCGGGGTATGGACATTTCCAGAATTAGGATCAGAGCTCACCTACATAGTCTTCTCTGGAGTAAGACAGCTGAAATTGAGGTGAGAGGAGTTTTTGTGTTTTTCATGTCAAATTGTAAATATTCAGCTCCTCAGTATTTTTCTTCTAGGCTTTTAAACGATGGGTTTATAACAAAACAAGTGTTACCCTTACAAAGTGTGAGGGGAAAGCTATAGTTTAGATTTCTATTAGCTAGCTAAGTATTTGTTAGATGGTTGTTAGCCTTGATGCTAGCAAAAAAAATCCAGTTGGGGTTGGTCGTCACATTCTCTTTGGGGTTGGTTGTCACATGTAACAACCAACCCCTATGTTGGCAAAATCATGCATGGTGAAATGAGTTGGAGTGCACAGACCCTACATGTGCCATCACTGTAACTCAGACAGTGACTGCATGTAGCCTAGTTGAGTAGGCTGTTATTGTTCGGCCTATTTGTGTTGTTCTTTATGTTGTTATATAGGCTGGTCTAAAGATGTGTTTCCTGTTCATGTTCCTTGCTCATGTTATGTTAAAATGCATGAAGTTATGTCGGCCTATCACTTGTCAGTCTAATTAAACTTTCAAATGTAGTTCTGCCTTTTTTAAAAGATTGTTCCCATTGGAATACCATTGTGACAACCAACCCCATAGTGTGACAACCAACCCCATGATGGGGTTGGTTGTCACAATGTGTCAGAGTGTTTTTGATAGTTAATTGCCTCTTTGTTACAATGAGTTGGAAAATGAGAGGGATACAAATTTCAAGCCAACACCTTAAGCTTCAATTTAATGTAGGAATGACTATTGAAAGATGTTTTGATGATGAGCAATCATCAATGAAGCAGGATTGTGTGAAAATAGAAGAGGCGTAGTTCAAGACTTTTTATGTTCCTTTATCTGAACGTTTTTTCAGCTCTGCCCGAAGAATTCAAAATGTTTGCTTCTGTAACTCTCAAACCTTCAGTCAAACTCTCTGTAGTTGGTAAGGCTTCAGGAAATAAGGGTTGAGCATTGGACCTCAGTTACATCCATGTTCAACCAGAAATGTGTCGTCAGCTTGAGCATCAAAGACCGTCAGATACTGAGGGGTGTTATGAAATACTTTGTCTTATTTTGAAGGATTTGAAACATTAAGACCGAGCCTGAGGTAATTATCAGATAACATAGATTATATGTTCTAGCTTTGATATGATCAGATCTCCATGAAGTATCAGTGGTGACACAGTTGCAACACAAATAAACAAGTCCGTTGAGAGTTAAGGGTGTCGACTGACGCGATGGTCCAAGACATGTCGTCAGTGTGTTGTGTTTTAGAGTTTGTAAATTAGAGTTTAATCAGATATTTTACTCGTTTTAGAGAGCACTTTATTTCAGACGCTTTATGTAATGCTGCTTTGTGTTTCAGAATATTAACTTAGTTTAATGGAGGAAATAATAAGGTTTCACATTCCTCAAAGTAAAAAGAAATCTGGCTTAAAATTGTTGAGGAACTTTTTACTTTTCAATGTCTTTAGAGTGCGTTATTTTGTCTAAAAGTTGTGTTGCATGTACAATTACTGAACATTTCTGGTGTTCATTTACTTTGAAGATGAAGGGTGAATATGTTTGAGGCAAGGATGACGGGCTGGTACTGAGGTGCATGCTAGAAGGGACGGCGTTGACCTGTCCTTTCACCCACCGTTATGGGGACTGTGGGATCTGTCTACAATGAGGTGGACGAGCTAACCCAGCACCAGAGTAGCATCATGCTAACAGAGCTAACACCGGACAGGAACGCCACATTGGAAGGATTTCCCCTGCTGTGGGCAGACAGGATACAGGAGAGCAAGACTGGACTAACTGGTGAAGAAGGCCAGCTCAGTCCTGGACCCTGTGGAGGTGGTGGCTGACAGGAGAATTATGGCCAATCTGTCGTCTCTGATGAACATTTCTTTTCTATATATATTCTTGTTAACTTCTTGTACTGTAGACCTTTTTGTTTGCTGCTGTAACTCCATGAATTTCCCCGTTGTGGGACGATTAAAGGAGTATCTTATCTTATCTTATCTTATCTTAACTTCAGTGATCAGTATGTCAAAAAAAGAACTGAAGATCTGCATTATTTTGTCTAAAAGTTGTGTTGCATGTACAATTACTGAAACATTTCTGGTGTTCATTTACTTTGAAGATGAAGAGTGAAGATGTTTGACTTATGCAGGACTCTGATCTAAACTATAGCAGACAAAAAAAAGACAGAAAAAGTAAATATCTGTATCTGAGAACTGTGAGGAGTAAACAACGTCTGAACTTGATCCATTACGTTCCATAAATGATGAGGGCTGGGGCAGACTTTCCCTTTCCGTCCACACTGAGCTCTGTCACTGTCCGCTGGTGCTGGGATACGTTGAAGCTGTAAGGTTTTTGGTTTCTCTTCTCCTCTCTGAGACGATTGTTTTTTTCTTTTCGTCCCCCAGACGTCCCGGCTCTGTCTCTGCTGCATTTCCAGAGCATGTGCGAGACATCCGAACTTGAAAGTCTGTGTGTCCTTTGTGCTTAAAGTGTTCGTCAGACGTTGTAGTCCGGAGCTTTCCCCAGCGGTTGCCTCAGTTTGATCTGCAGAGTCATGAAGGCTCCCACCGCCACATGGAAGAGGATCTGCCACATGTTTCTCAGTTCATACAGATACATGTTGGACAAGCAGATGAGTGCAAACGCCAGGAAGGACTTACTGTTCCTCCAGACCGAGAAGTAGGCGAACAGGTAGCACTGAAAGGAGAACGGCAGAGAGGAATTTGTATGACCGACATTGACCAGTGACATGATTTCATTCTGAACGCCCTTCACGGGACAATAAGTCTGCTCAGTAAGTAAGAAATCTGATAACTTTGTTCTCCCCCCATGAGTCCACCAATTTGTGTTGCTCCATTAGGTATGAGGAGCTGCACAAAAGGAGCTGATGAAAATGTTTTAGAGAAGGTAGTGGGGTGAAAGGCACTGAGCTTTTGCTAATGTTAGTTTGGCTGACAGGCTGCTGAGCTGTAAAGTGCAGGGCTGTTAGTCAGCCAGTCAGCCGGTGACGGGCTGCTCTTACTGCAGACTATCACTTACCTGATACAGACAGGCCGCTGTGCCGAGGAAGAAGGCAATCACATAATTAAAGTCTTCATCGTCATTCTGCAGAGAGGAAGAAAGTGTGACTGTTAAGCACAAGTTATCCATGTTTAGACAAAGCTTCAGGAAAGCAATATGACAAGAACATTCAGATATTCCTGTAATTCAATTCTATAATAAGTCTCATCTACTTACATGAATACGAGGTGACATTTACAAAGAGGAGCGTGAACGACAAATGTCAGACTGACACTATTATGCACCGAAACTCGACATATTTCATAAACTAAAGGAGCATTCACCTCATTCTGGGTTGTGTTTTTCTCTCCGTGTTATCAGTTTATGTCCCACAATACTCATGTGTCTTCCTCAGTGTGACATTAATTTAGCAACGCCACAAGATCTCATGAATTAACTTATTACCACTACAACTGCAATGTTTCCCACAGTTAGGCTTCACTTTAGAGGGCCACTGGATTTAAAATTACCATAAAATTCAGTGTATAAGATGCACTTTGATTACCTTTCTTATCATTTAAAGTGAGCTGCGTCTAATACATTGGTGCGGTCAGAACATCAGTATAGAATGCAGATATTTTATCGTGTTACTGTAATCAAGCCACCACTCTGCTGCACACACCATGTTGGATACATGGCGTATATACAGTATGATGGTGCATGTAAAGAGAACAGTGGTGGACTAATAAATAAATAAACCTTGAGAGAATCAGACGCAGAGTGAGAGGCTCCCTGAGGGGATTTCACAGGATGTGGGACTCGTTCTTTAAGTATCTAGAGGAGCTGGACTTCTCTGAGATCCCTGATTAGGTGATTACCTAATTTGGCATTTTTTGAAAAAGTGATGTTGAGGGCAGCAGACTGACCAAAATCTTATTTTTCATTTTTCATTTCTTTTTTAAAATTTATTTGTATTTATTTGTATTTATTTGTATTTATTATTATTATTATTATTATTATTATTATTATTATTATTATTATTTATTTATTTAATATTATTTTATTATTTTATTTATTTATTTATTTATTTTATTATTTATATATATATTAATTTGTATACACTTCTCTATATAATTACATTTTTTATATAATATGTGCTATTATTTTATTTATTCATTTATTTGTTCATTTATCTATATATTAATTTGTATACACATCTCTATATAATTACATTTTTTATATAATCTGTACTATTATTATTATTATTATTATTTATATTATTATTATTGTGTATCACTCTGTGTACTGTCTTGGTTTTGTGTTGTTCACATTTTAACAAGATGTCAATAAACATATCTGTGAATAAATAAATAAATAAATAAATAAACCTAGTTGATGCTGATTTCATCAAAAAGAATCCTCTGCCTTTTAAGTCAACAAATGACCAGTGGAGGCGGTTGGTGCAAGTCTCTGTAACTTGATCCCTGGGAGGGGGTCTGTGCTCGGGATGCACCGATCCGATCCTGGTATCGGATATCGGGTAGATCAACCTCAAAAAGCTAGATGGGATATCGGTGACAAGGGACCGATATTTAGTGCCCATCCATATGGCAGATCTATTCTTCTGTGCATTTTTACCCGGTAGAGTAAAAGTGTATTGAATTATTTTAATAGTCCTCCTCCCTGCCACAGGTTCCTCTTATCCACTGCTGAGGTTTAAAGTTGAATTGTAATATCTGTTGGTTATGAAGATTAACTCACCAAACTGCTGGTACATATTTATAATCTCTTGAATAATGATACTGTCAGTTTTAAAATGTTACAGGATACCATAAAGTGCAGTGAAGAGGTGTAATCAGAGTGTTTTCAGATGTGAGTTAACATGTCGAAGTTCCACCACCGTACCGGTTACTGGCGAGGTTGCAAACTCCAGATGTGAAAACAGCAGCTGCTAGAAGGGGCTAAATATCTGCATAGAATACATATAAACCTTGATGCCATCGACTCTTTATTTATCGTGCACAGTCTCTGCGCTTTGCTCGCTGTCCCTCAATGTACAGAGAAACACTCTTGTAACATCCTGTCTGTAAATGCACTGATTGAGATGCAGCCTTTCCAGTTTAATGCAGTCCTGACTCACCCAGGCTGCTGTTTACAAAAGCTTTTAAGTGCACCTGGTTGATGCTAATGACACTCTGCACTGTGTTGGTTTTGATAATTACAATCAAGTCTCTACTCAAAGAGCCTCACCTGGGGGGTTAAAAATAGAACTGCGGGTAAAAACTGACAAACACAAGATGAGTTTGTTTTTGGCGGATTTATAAAACAAACTACGGATGAGTCGAGAGCAGACATTTAACCAAGATGGTGTGTTCAATGAATGTGTAGGTGTGTTTGGAATTAGAAAATCTGAAGGGGAAGAAACCTGACAGAGTATTATTTATTTTTTATTTATTTTTCCGTTGCTTAGCGCCGCTCGAGTGGCTGCTTATTGCAGCAGCTCTCTCTTCGTTGTTCTTTTTTCATATCTGTTTAGTTCTCTTTGTATTTGGAGCCTGTCATGACTTTTAATGACTCATTGGCTGACCATAGACACCAAACTGTCTACGTTTGCAGTGTTTTTTTTGCTATTTTGTTCCTGTGTGTGTCCGGAGATCCTGTGTGTATCCATGGTAACATTGTTTACATACGAGATCAGCTGTTAGCAGCCCGTAGCATGTTGATGCTAGACGATGCTAAACGATGCTAGGCCCGATGTTCCCTGCGAGCTGAGGAGAGGGAGGCAAGGATGACGTGCTGGTACTGAGGTGCATGCTAGAAGGGACGGCGTCCACCTGTCCTTCCACCCACCGTTATGGGGACTGTGGGATCTGTCTACGATGAGGTGGACGAGCTAACCCAGCACCAGAGGGAATACTGGCAGAGTAGTATCATGCTAACAGAGCTAACACCGGACACGAACTTGGAAGGATTTCCCCTGCTGTGGGCGGACAGGATACAGGAGAACAAGACTGGACTAACTGGTGAAGAAGTCCAGCTCAGTCCTGGACCCTGTGGAGGTGGTGGCTGACAGGAGAATTATGGCCAATCTGTCGTCTCTGATGGACTTTTTTTTTCTATATATATTCTTGTTGATATTCTTGTACTGTGCACCTTTTTGTTTGCTGCTGTAACTCCATGAATTTCCCCATTGTGGGACAAATAAAGGAGTATCTTATCTTATCTTATCTTATCTTAACTTCAGTGATCAGTATGTCAAAAAATAGAGCTGAAAATCTTTCCACAGGTTTTCTGTTATTCTGTGTGTGAAAAAAAATGAAGTCTCTCCAGTATCCTCACCTGTAATATGCTCTCTATTGCGTGAACTCCTCGCAGCAGGTTCAGGCCTCCACAGAGGACACTCAGCACACAGGACACGATGCCCGGAAGAGTCACGGGCTCCAACAGCTGTGTGGGAGCTGGACGAGGGGGAAAGAACACTGAATCAGCAAAAAAGTACCTCAGAATATGAACCACTAAAGCATTATGGGAAAAAAACAAGAACTTTATATTTGTGAAATGAAATTATATCTAGGACAAAAGTATGAATCCTCAAAAGAATTGATAAGCCGGGCGACACCGTCTAGAATTTTCTGTCCTCCAAAACATTCTTGCATAATAAAGGGAGTGATGCGTCACTATTATCAGATGAGCATACTTTATCCTCCAGAACAAAATGATTTATGCTTCCAGAAACACAGACTGGCAAGGGCAACCAGCAGAGAGTGAACAAAGCGGCGAGGAGCTGCTCTGAGGAGGATGTCAGGGGGAACGTAACAGCTCCAAGTGACCTGAGGTGATGTCGCTCACAGCGGGGGAGCTGAGGTGTGACGGTGCAAAAAAAAAAAAAGGGGATGTTTCTAGGGCAGCTGAGGGTTAGGCGAGGTGAGCTGCAGAGCTACAGTGGGGCTGTTTGACCAAGCAGATCCACTATCAGACCAGATGTACAGTAGACAGTAGTCTTCTGACTCTTTCTTTTTATTAATACTATATGTTGTTAGACTGATTTTTACTGATAAGCACCAGGAGTTCTTGGAAGGTAACATGCATTATTAAAGTACAAAGATAATACATTTTTGTTTGTTTATGTTTGCAGTTTTTCTTTTGAAGATATATCTTGGGGCTTTTTGACCTTTGTTGATAGGACAACTGAAGAGAGACAGGAACTGTGGGGAGAGAGTGGGGGGACGACGAGGACTATAGCCTCAATACATTTTGGGTTTTTTTTGTAACATGTTACTGTCACATTAAGAATATAGGAGGTAACCGGAGCACCTGGGGAAAACTCCAACATGATCTCTTTATTAAAACTGTCCTTTTTGATAAAGCTTATAATTAAAGCTGGCTCAGGCTTGGACCAGCTTTTGTTATGCTGCTATAGGCCTAGACTACCGGGGGAACTGGCGCACTAACGCACTGGGATCCTAGCTCACCCACTTCCCACTTCAGGGCTGAAGAAGAGGGATCTTCAGGCATGCCAAAAATCTGATTTCTTTTTTTTTTTTTTTGAGCATAAACTTTAAAGACATGTTTTGACCTCTTAGACCAATATATATTGATGAAAAAAGCGTGATATGTCACCTTTAAATGTGTAATGTGATACGAAGGCAAGATGTATGATTTGATTTAATTCTCTTCTGTTTGTTGAAAAAGAAAAATCAATAAAACTGTTTTTTTTTAAAAAGAAAAAAGGAAAGAAAAAATAAATAAATAAATAAATAAAATATAATATATATTTATATATAAATTAAATATAGATACACATTTATTTTTATCCACAAATTCTGTCGTAGCGTACTTTCAAACATCAAGGCAGATACATGGAGGAGTTCACATGCTTGATGTTGAGTTTTGAACAGGCAGAAAGCTAAAGAAGGGATTTAAGCTACAAGTTACAGCAGTGAATCCAGCATCCTTTACCTGTTGAGAAGGATTCAGCACTCAGAAACGACCTGTAACCTTTGAGCATCATTTTGTCTCTAAGCCTGGTGCTTTAAGTGTTAAAAGGGGGCAAGTAATAAGAGCTTATGAGGATGAGGCAACACTGCATTGATCCCCAGACTGGACATTAAGTAAGTACTCTGTTACAATGAAAACCTCCTTTATATTTGGATGGAGTCTGTGTATGTGTGTCCTACCTATGCCTTTGTATTTGGAGGGCGTCTGCACTGAGAATCCATTGATAGCCCGCAGGTCCTCATGGGAGAGCTGGTAGGGCGGTCGCAGCTTGATCTCCGTCTGCATGTCAGACAGGTTGATCTTGGTGGACAGGGAGCGCGGGCTGTTGTAGCGCTGTTTGGTTTTCTGGATGAAGGTGTCTGATGGATGATAGGGAGCACAACAAGGTGGTTAATGGCTCATGACAGGCAGCAAAAACAAGAGAGGTAAAAAGAAGGTTGCGTGGAAGAGTAGGACTTCAAGGCAGGGTTGAGTCAGGGGTCAGTGTTTGGATCAGCCCGGAATGATTCATTCATAGAATAATAAAAAAAATACTGAGCATTAACTTCAGCTATGATCAAGAATCTTTGGTTTTAGTCTTTGATTGTTGTTCCCTGTTTTAACATCATTCAAATCAGAATATCTTCAGGTTTCACATTGTTGGTCAGATCTTGCAACTAAACCTTTTGATTCTCTGACATTTTACAAACTCACACAAAGTAAAATTACAGACATTCACAGGACTATTAAAAAGCACAACCTACTAAGGATCAGTGTTAATTTCATTAACGAAAATTATGACCATAAATGTTTGTCAACGACTCATTTTTGTCAGCGTCTAATCTTAAGAAATAAAAGTGATGTACTCCTGTGACAGGCTGAGTTATTATTTGAGGGGCGCAGTGTTAGCTTGGTCACTATAGGTGTGCTTTATGAACCAGCTCTCCCGGCCTCCATGCATCTGTCTCATCTTCATTGAGGATTTTTACCCCCTGGTCTGCGTTAGTGGCAAAGACACAACCAGGGGCGGCTGTAGCTCAGTGGGTAGCGTCGGTCGTCTATCAATCGGAAGGTTGGTGGTTCGATCCCAGCTCCGGCAGTCACATGCCAAAGTGTCCTTGAGCAAGACACTGAACCCCGAATTGCTCCCTCTGTTGTTCAGAGGTGTGTGAATGTGAACGAATGAGATTAGCTAACACTGATGGTCCCTTACTGTAGCAACCTCTACCATCAGTGAGTGACTGAGTATGAATGTGTGAATGTGACGAGTAGTGTAAAAGCGCTTTGAGTGGTCAGAAAGACTAGAAAAGCGCTATATAAGAACAAGTCCATTTACCATTTATTTGACGTTTGCATTTTTTGATGTTCTCACTGTAAAAAGCTCCTATCTACAGCTTGATTTAATCCAGTTTGGTGAAACATCAGACACCTTCAGTAAGTTTTGATCATCTCATAGTCATTAAAGATGCAGATGCATTTCAGAGTGCCATGAACTGACTGTCAGGTGCATTCAGGGACCGTCGTAAAAGTGCAATTCTTATATTGTGTTCGTGGCATTTTTATTCGAATCAAGAGAATCAAAATATCTTCACAGTGGTCACATCAAGAATGTTGTCTTTTTACTTTTAGCAGTGACAGGCTGAATTATTTAACTTCAGATATTACACAAAAGTGTTAAAAGAGTGAAATATTGACGATTTGAACACTTGGTACAACTCTGATACGGATATTTGATCAACTATGTTAATTATTTTAAAGAGAGAAAATGTTTTGGCAAAAATCAAAGACTAAAATTTTTTGATTTTGAAACTAGAACTAACAGGCATTTTTATCTAAACAGTCCCTCCAGGATTTCGCAGGTTTTTTTTCTGATTGTTGCAGCCCAAAAAGCTTGATTTTTCAACAGCTTTTTGAAAAAATTGCTGTGAAAGTTGCAATTTTTTTTGTGCTTTTTTCCCCCCAATGACATCTCAGGGGCAAGTAAATACGCTAAATTACAGTTGTTTTTAGAAAACATTCTTGATGTGGCCACTGTGACTGTATTTTGATTCTCTTGATTCACAGAAAAATGCCATGAAAGGTCTGTATTGCACATTTACGACGGTCCTTGAATGCACCTGTAGTGACAAACGCACAGGACAGACAGTCAGTTCACGGCACTCTGAAATGCATCTGCATCTTTCAACAAGGAGTTGATCAAAACTCACTAAATGTGTCTGATGTTTCACCAAACTGGATAAAATCAAGCTGAAGACGGGAGCTTTTTACGGTAATAGCGGCAAAAACGTCAAACATCAAACATTAAACAGACGTCCCCCGGTTGTGTCTTTGTCACTAACGTACACCGGGGGGTAAAAATAATCAATGAAGATGAGACAGATGCATGTAGGTGAGGAGAGCTGGTTCATAAAGCACACCTGCTGCAGGTAGAGACCAAGCTAACACTGAGCCCCTCAGATAATAACTCTAGTATCTATAAATAACAACGTTGTCATCGTCACTTGTGCTGCCTGCTGTCCTCGCTCTTCACCTGTTCTTTGTGCGTGTTTTGCTGTTTGAAAAGTGCAGATCAAGTGAGGACTTACATTTATGTTCCAAGGAAGTGAAATTGATGATGAAACTGATGACGTACAGGGGCTGAGATTAAGGTAATTGGTCAAATTTGTGGTGACTGTATAAAATTGCAAATGGTTGAATTTGCGTTGATTGTTGTGATCGGGAAATTGCAACTTCCTGGAGAGACTGTCTAAAAACTAAGCCTAAGAATAAATATAAAATAGGTGCCAAAATGAACACTGCTAAGGATACACAGTAGTCTTTATATTTTAAGTGTTTGCTGGAAACATTATTTTGTGATCAAAAGCTTTTCTTTCTTTTTTCTTGCAAACACTTCGCCTTACTCTTTTGTCTGTTTGTTACAAAACATGAAAGACCTCAGAGAAATCTTGTTCTGTTCACTTTTCAGTACATACAGTACATACAAGAACAACAAATTGTGAGAACAAAGGGGGAAAACATGATTGCAATCAAGTCTAAAAAATAGATTTATAAGGAAGCCAGCTTTATCAAAAACATGGCGTATCTTCTCATCCTGTGATGGATCCTTTCCCTGAATCACTGAAAAGAAAATATTCTCCTACTTTTAGACTCTGAGGGACGGTATCATAATTTTTACAATGTAATGAAAGTCACTTACAGTCTGAAACATCCTGTAAAACTCAATGGAGCTCACCAAATTCAATAAAAGAGTACGGCCGCACGGCACTGCTGATCCGTTTGGAGTCATAGGTGACGATAAACTCCTTCTGCAGCTCGTCCAGGAAGCAGAAGGCCAGCACATTGGGGTAGTTTGCGCCGCACACCATCATGTATCCAACACCCAGGGCGCTCGTAAAACTGAAAAACACACACATGCAATAACAATAAAGCTTTTCCTACCACTGCACTCTTCTCCTGACAGAAAAAACTGTAATTAGGACACCGAGCCAAACACAGCACAGATTCCAGGGAAAAAAAATACAATGGCATCATTTCAGTTCCAGCTTGTTGCTGCTCTAAACACAGAACAAACACTATTTCAGCACATTTGTGCCTAAAATTCACACTTTCACAGCTAATTAAACCCAAAATCACATTCACATTGATATGCACCTCAGCAGACACTTTATCTTTTGGGCCTGCGGTGTTAATGGATACACAGAGCACAAATTAAATTCCCCAGACACAAAGACGTCGGCATTATCTGAATAGCTGCGAGCACATTTTAGGGGGAAAGTTGGTTATCAAAACAACGTCTAAATTGATGTGGAACAGAAATGTCAACAAAGAGTACAGACGGATGTGATGATTATCATGTGGCCTGACAAAACACAAACAATCAAAAACCCAGAAGTATCTGTGGAATGATGGGGATTATGACACCAGTGTGTCAGTGTGGAGCAGCACACACTCCAAAATCAAGAAAATGATTCATGCACATAAATCAGAGAGAGGCACACCGGTGCTTTACTCTCCCAAGGTTAAATGAAGTTTAATGTTGCTGCATCTCGTGTTAAAGCAGTGTCTCTCTACAGTTAATATGCACTATCAAATCTGTTCTGTTGCTATGTGCTAGAAATATTTTGCCTGTAGAGGGACGGTTATTTCTGATTGTTCAGCTCTTTTGAAGAATAGACTTCATTCACTTCAGAAGAAGAAAATAAACTGAACATTCCACAGGAAATGAATTTCAAATTCAGGAGCCACAATTTCCAAGACTAAAGCTGTTTTCAAAACCGCTTGCTACACACTACCTACGAATGTAGTGTGCAGTACGTAATGTATACTACATACTGCGTTTGAATTTAGTATGTAGCATGACTGTTCTGTTGGATCTGTTGGATCTCAGTTTTTAGGAGCTAGGAAAATTATTAAATTCCATATAAACCACTTCTTAACTTTTTAAATTATAAGGGATGCTAAAGAAGCAGTTTCTCTGTCAGCTTGGCTGTTGTTTACTTTCACTTTCTGAAACCAGATATCCAGCAACGCCTGGCCCAGCATCCAGCAGAACAGATCCAACAGAACAGTCATACTACAGACTACCTTCAAACACAGTATGCAGTATGGAGTACCTACTGTCTACTACATTCGTAGGTAGTACGTAGCAGGCGGTTTCGAAAAAAGTGAGGAGAGAGAGGCTGTAACAATAACGAGTATTAATGAGCAAACAATTGCAGCGACATCATCCATATCATAATGAAATGTAAGCCTAAGTCTTGACATTATTAAAGCTGGGGTTGGTAGTCAGATTTAGATACACTTTTTGTTATACTGGTTAAAATGATCTTTATGTCCCTATGGCAATCAATACATAATGTGTTCTTAAAAAAGAGCGAAACAAAGCTGCTATCTACAGCCGGAGTAAACCTGGGAAAACACCAACCAATCCCTGCCATCAGGAGCCAAATGATGAAACCAATCAAATCCTGTCCTGCCGTTCTGCCCGCCTCCTGCAAAGCGTACATTTCCTGTTTGTTTGTTTGTGTTTTTAACTTTCACTATGATAATATTTTGGTGTTTTCTTACTGCTGAGTGAGACATGAGTTGAAGTAGTGCAAAACACAAACGATGTGCTGAGGACCGGTTTGGAATCAGTCACCATCATATGGTCGCGAATCAGCGGCACTCGTGCATGTGAGCGGGGGCGTCATTTTGGAGGAGCTCAGAGGGGAGCGGGGGAGGGGTTAGACGGAGTCCTGAGGAAATGCTACTTTCAAATTCATGCTAGTTTTCCATGACTACCAACCCTAGCTTTAAGATGAAGACCTGAAAAGGATAAATAGGTTTGGTCTGAAACCTGGGATAAAATGCAAGTGGTGGAAAAGCTCAGATCCTTTACTTTTTAATAACAGAGTAAAAATACTCTACTACAAGATAAAGTCTGGTATTCAAATTAGCAACTATTATTGTCAAAATCAACTTTGGTCACTTGCATAGAAAGTGCTTTTGAGCTTTAGAAAAATGATTCTGTGTAAATCACATTGTATTTGGCTGAGAAGTTACAAGTCTCTAAAAAAAGTATGCTTTATGACAGAATGATTTTAACATCCCACTTGGTGTTGACTATAATGTTTGCCAATTCCAGCACAGAATGTCAGAATATTACAATATGAATAAGCAAAAGATGAATAATACATATTTTCATTGAGTGGTCACATCATCCGTGTGATCCTTAGTTCACAGATGACAGCTTTGTGTTTGTTAACACGGACATGTTTCACTGATTCACTGAGCTTCCATTGTTGTATGACATGATGTGACAAAATACTCAGACCATTTAAGACTATCAAGACCCCGAGGCAAAACGCAGCATATCAGAAATTCTTTGGTGAATGAAATACAAAATAAAGCTTCAAAAAGCCTTCGGGTACACTGTTATCAGTGATTATGCATGAATGCAAGTTGGTGCATGAATATGTTTAAATATCATAAAAAGTAATGTGTGTTTTAAGGTTACTGCAGAGTCCCTAATCCTTTCAGATTCAGTGTAAACCTTGTAAACCTCCTGTATAACAAGAATAAGCAGAGACTGGTATGATAAGAAAAGTGACACTTGGTTGAAAAATAATAAGCTGTTAAAAATGAATCACGCCACATAAAGCAATACAAGGACTCTCCTCCTGCGTCTGTGACAGAGACATCTCTGAGTCTTCAAGGATCCAGAATATCACAGAGTAGATTAACCTGTGTCTTCAAACAGAGCCTGCCTCACTCTGACCTTCACCGTGTGCTGACCCTCTCAGTTTCAGATGCTCTTATTGATTAAAGAGCCTCTTATCAAAAGGAAAGTGAGGTTGTTGAGAGGTGCGTCTGGCTCATTAATAGCTGATTCTGAAGGTGTTTTTTTCAGCTCATGTTCTCCGTCTTAAGAAGACTAATTGGCTCTTTACAAAAACAGTGTGCTTGAGAGAGTAACAAAGCATTTCCCTGAACACCGAGGGAGCTTTTAAGAGCAGTTTGACACCTCAAATGATGGCCTCGCTGTTAGATCACTGAAATTAAGAAGCATTTTTCCAAAGAAGTTGCGTAAGAGGGGTCAAGATGAGAGCCAAAATTTGTCAGCAGTGGACTGCTTAATTGCTCAAAGGTGTCAGGGGATGAAGATGCAGAAAATTATTCATCAGCTGTATTTTAAACCTCAAATTAAGTCATGTTGTAAGTGAGAGTGGGTCCCTTTAAAGACCTCAAACTTTGAGGACTTTAAAAAGCATCCTGTAGGACTTACTTGACATTATAGGATCCGGTCTTGAGCGTGCAGCGGTCGGGGAACTGGCCGAGTTTCTTGGAGAGACCTTTAAGGTGCTTCTTGGTCTCCTGCAGCTCTTTGTCCTGCTCGTAGTCGGTCGATGCTGAGAGCGGCAGGCCGTCTCCGACCCGGACCACAGAGGCAAACAACACCATCGACATCTTACAGCTGGAACAGTCTCACTGAAGCCCTGCAGGGGGAGGAGACAAAGGGAGGAAGCTTGTTGAGAGTGTACAGTCATGGCCAAAAGTTTTGAGAATGACACAACTATTAATTTTCACAAAGTCTGCTGTTTCAGTTTTTATAATGGCAATTTGCATATACTCCAGAATGTTATGAGGAGTGATCAGCTCAACTGCAATTAATTGCAAAGTCCCTCTTTGCCTTGAAAATGAACTTTATCACCAAAAACACATTTCCACTGCATTTCAGCCCTGCCACAAAAGGACCAGCTAACATAATTTCAATGACACACAGGTGTCACACACATTAACACAGGTGTGGGTGTTGATGAGGACAAGGCTGGCGATCAATCTGTCATGATTGAGTGACTGGACACTTTAAAAGGAAGATGGTGCATGACACCATTGTTCCTCATCTGTTAGCCATGGTTACCTGCAAGGAAACACGTGCAGCCATCATTGCATTGCACAAAAAGGGCGTAACAGGGAAGTTTATAGCAGCGAGTAAGATTGCACCTCAGTCAACCGTCTATCCAATTATCAAGAACTTCAAGGAGAGAGGTTCAATTGTTGCCAAACAGGCTCCAGAGCGCCCAAGAAAGTCAAGCAAGCGCCAGGACCGTCTCCTGAAGGTGTTACAGCTGCGGGATCGGGCCACCACCAGTGCAGAGCTTGCTCAGGAATGGCAGCAGGCAGGTGTGAGTGCATCTGCACGCACAGTGATGCGAAGACTTTTGGAGGAAGGCCTGGTGTCAAGGAGGGCAGCAAAGAAGCCACTTCTCTCCAGTAAAAACATCAGGGACAGACTGATATTCTGCAGAAGGTACAGGGACTGGACTGCTGAGGACTGGGGTAAAGTCATTTTCTCTGATGAATCCCCTTTCCGATTGTTTGGGGCATCTGGAGGAAGGCTTGTTCGGAGAAGACGAGGTGAGCGCTACCATCAGTCCTGTCTCTTGCCAACAGTGAAGCATCCTGAGACCATTCATGTGTGGGGTTGCTTTTCGGTCAAGGGAGTGGGCTCTCTCACAATCTTGCCTAAAAACACAGCCATGAATAAAGAATGGTACCAGAACGTCCTCCGAGAGCAACTTCTCCCAACCATCCAAGGGCAGTTTGGTGATGAAGAATGCCTTTTCCAGCATGTTGGAGCACCTTGCCATAAAGCAAAAGTCATAACAAAATGGCTCGGGGAACAAAACATTAAGATTTTGGGCCCTTGGCCAGGAAACTCCCCAGATCTTAATCCCATTGAGAACTTGTGGTCAATCCTCAAGAGGCGGGTGGACAATCAAAAACCCACATATTCTGACAAACTCCAAGCATTGATTATGCAAGAATGGACTGCCATCAGTCAGGATTTGGTCCAGAAGTTGATTGACAGCATGCCAGGGAGAATTGCAGAGGTCTTGAAAAAGAAGGGTCAACACTGCAAATATTGACGTATTGCATGAATTCTGTGTAATTCTCAATAAAAGCTTTTGATACTTATGAAATGCTTCTAATTGTATTTCATTATACCATAGAAACATCTTACAAAAACACCTAAAAACCCTGAAGCAGCAGACTTTGTGAAAATGTAATATTTGTGTCATTCTCAAAGCTTTTGGCCATGACTGTAGCTGAGATATGTTATTATTAAATATTACTGTAAACTTTTTAAAACAGAGAAATGAAAAGGTACATTTTCATTTTGCTTATAGATAATGTATATTATTTTAAAGCTGGAACTCATTCAATGCTTACTCTACGAAATAGTCAAATAGTTTGTGCTGTCATCAACAAACAACATTTTCAAAATTAGGTGTGCATGCCCTTTTGGGTGAATTTTTACAGTGTCTTGGCATGTGTCTTGTGTTGGTAATATGTATCCAGTCTCAACACTCTCCCTCCTGAATGCCATTCCCACAAGATCAAAACCTGGCTCTACCATAACTGATCTTGATGCACTGTATTTGTCTATATTTGGGTTTGGGTTGTTTTCCCCTTTGTCTCTTTTTGTTGTCCCAAGCAGGTTTTTGGTTGTCCCAAACATGTCTAGTTTGTTGGAGTTCATGTTCGTGTGTTGTGTTAGTTTGGGCTGGAGACTTGTGGTAGTTTAGTAATCAGTTGTCTTTTTCCCTATGGTTTAGATTTCTGAACCTTTCCATCTTTTGTTCTCTTTTGTCAGGGTCTCCAGTCCCTTCTTGTCTCACTTGTTTTTTTTTGAGTTCCTTGGTTCTTCAACTTGGGAGGGGTTTTGACTTAAAATAAAGCTTGGGGTTCAATTGGCATTACTGTCTGGTGTCCCTTTTTTATGTTGCGGTCTCCACTTTTGAGCCATTGTATCATTATTGCTTGGGCGACTGTAACAACGGTTATTAATTCTGAATAGCAAAGGAGACATTAGGGACAGCCGAAACACACATAACCAAACAATCTTTGAAAATGGCATTCGGTACATCAAGTATACTGTTGATGATTTCATCTCTTCCTGTTGACACTGTGACACAGACATGACTTTGTGATCAGTAGACAACATGAAGGATGTTTTTAATATTACTCTCAACTTACTGGGGGACCACAACACTTTTGATTGGTAATTAATATCTAACCATTGAGAAGTGGTAAACAAACTAGGGATGTTAAAACACACAAAGAGCTGAGTGGAAGAGAGGCGTCGACCAAATTGAAGGAAACAGACACAAAGCATTGCCACAAACCGCAACATGGTACGGGCTTTGGCGGTATCACAGGACTGGCTGAGTGAAAAGAAAGTACCACCAGACTTTTAAATGTGCAGGGAAGGAGATATTACTCAGATGGTGTTAAGAATGCAGACAGAAAAACTGCATTGTACCATCAATATATGTTAACTTTAATGTTAATTTGACCCTCAAGTAGACTGATAAAAATAGAGTTGCCACCACCAGTCCAAACTGAAAGACTATGAATTGTCAGCCATGTGAATACATTATTTTTAAATCATTAAAATTATCTTTACATTGATACTTAATGTCAACATGTCTGAATTTGGAGCTGGTAGTGAGGTAACAAGCTGGATAATGTATAGTGAGCGGCTGGTTATACAAAATAGACCACAATTAAGATTTAGCAGCATGAATAAAATGGTAAGTAAGGTGAATCACAGCCTGTCAGTTGTTGGTGGTCGGTGGTGTTAGCACCATGGACAGCTCTGCAGACTACAGGAGGAGACGCTTGTCTGATGGGCGTCGGGGCTACTTTAAAGGCGCTTGTGGAAAAACCTCACTAATATCAATAGCTTCTAATAGAAGTTAAGGGTTAAAGAACACTTCCTTGTTTGATTAAGTGCAGTGAGATATTAAAATCAGCAAAGGAGAGGCGTTTTCGCTAGCTAGCTGACATTAGCAGTGTGTCAGAAGCTAGCTAAAGAGTGAGTCGGTGTTTACATTATTTACATGAAGTGAAACCAACAGCTGTATGTTTAGCAATTTCGGACACGTTCCTGTAATGTAAGCTGTCTGTTTAACCTCATAATAAGCTCCACAGTCTGCAGAAACACACAGAACTCCACAGCTACAGCTAAGCTAACAGTATTAGCTATTAACCTGCATCTTACTACAGCTAACGTTAGCAGGCTAGTAGGAGGCTAACTAGCTGTGTTGCTTTCACACAGTTTAGGAGGAAAAACATGAAGATGTTTATTTAAAGAACTGAGATAGTTCTGTGTGTCTAATACCTGATAATCGGGTGTAGCATCATGTGGACATCTGTGATTCGCGGATATGAAAGAGTCCAGAGGAGAGAGGCAGCGGAGACAGTGCTGGTGATTGTTGACGTTTACGCGTTGACGTGGCTGTGTCGCTATGCATTGTGGGTAAAGGAAAGCTCTCATCAGCATCACAGGAAACAAACAGAGATGCGCGTGTTTTATAAAAGCCATTAGAGTCATGGGAAATGTAAATGCAAAGAAACTTCACAGTTTTGTAGATGCCATGTTGTTTATTCATGACTGATAGATTCAAGAAAAAAATAAAAAAATAAGAATAATATTAATAATAATAATAATAATATTAATAATAATAATAATAATATATACACAAATAAATAAATACACAAATAAATAAATAAAAACATACAGTATTAAAAAAAAACCTCTCTATTTAGAGAAAGTAGGATAGCTGAAAAAGTAGATAAACCAGGAGGACCACTGGGCCACGGGTCATATTTCAATCAGGAGAGACACAGTTTGATGATTAAAGGTTATTTATTACAACTTAATGAATAATGAAACTTGACAAAAATCTTTGGCGTAAGGACTCTATGGGGATAAGTTAGTGAGCGTAGGATGTGTGAATTTGGCAGCAGAAGAAATCCCCCTAGAGTCCAGACTCTGGTGGTGGTGGTTGATGAATCCTAGGAATTGAAGACTTGCAGAGACCAGGTGATGGGGAGGTTGAGGGGTGCGCACCATCAATGCAAGAAGGAACTAGCTGGAGAGAGAGACACATTTAAAAAGACAGCAGAAAGTTGATAGGCTGACTATAAGGGCGTGCCACTGAGCTATTGGATGACAGCCGCAGCTGATTAACCAATGACAGCTCTGGAGCGTGCAGCTGGAAGCGGGTGAGCTATTGAACGAGGGAGAGAGAGTTAAATTGCTGTGATTGCTTTTAGTCTTCCTGTCTGAACTTTCGCTAGAGCTACATTTGAACCCAAGCTATCAACTTTGAGAGGTAAAGCCGCTGCACTTTGGGCTCGTGATTAAATCACCTAGCAAAAACTGGCACTACCACATCTTTTTCAGAAGACAGACAATTTTCTACACAAAGTTACAAAAAGAAAGGATGAGAATAAAATATAATGTATCTCATAAAACCATGGGCTGAAGAGAAATATATTTGTTAGACACAACTTTCTACAAAACACTGCAAGATAAATAAAATATATTACAAAAGAAGTGGTAGATGGTCCACAGTAAGCAACTGCAGTTTCTTCACTTACGTTTTTGTTATTTCAATTACTATTCATGAGCGTATTAACTCTGTAAAAGATGCTACATTACATAATTTAAACTTCACCACATCTTGGCAAACTTTCAGTTTGATATCATCTTGCTCCACTTTCTACTTTCCCCCGGAAAACAAGCAACAAATTAGCTCTGCACTCAAACATCTAGAGCTCAGATTTTTCAATGTTAATATTAAAATATCATGAAAAATGGATAATGCATACCCAGAGACTGCTGAGTTTTAGAGCTGAGCTCAATCCTGAAGTAGGCCATTCACTTGTGTCAGCGTTTTTGCAGAATTTCCATACATTTCCTGTTAAAATATGAAAGAAAACAAAACTGTGGCCAGAGGAAATAAAAACAATACAGAGGGGGTTAGTGGCCTCATCCTTCACACATTCCAGGCAATCTCCTCAGAACCATGAAACTGTGACAGCCTGCAGGGACCTTTAAACACATGGCCTGGATATGTGAGTGTGTTAGGGAGACAGACACCCTGAGTAAAGGCAGATGATGGATGTCTACTGCTGCTGACGGATGATGAATAGCCGCAGGTCTCAGTAAGTGTTCAGCGCAGAGTGTCAGGTGAGGGAGGCAGTGTCGTCATTCACACAGACACAAACAGAGGTGCAAGCACATCAGTATTCAAGCACTTCGGCACCGATTGTATCTTTCCCAGGGTGTCATCATTACATATTTCAACTCTGAGCTCAAGCACTCTAGAGAAGTTTGACATATCTAAAAATACACCTGTCAAACAATCTCCGGGTTCAACCGGAGGATTCAGACTTTTTTTAAAACAGGAAATTCATAAAATGTGCTTTTTAAGACCTACTCGTCCAAAAAAAACCTGCAGCCTCTGCACTTGTCCTTGTAGACCCAATTTTCATTACACCGAATAAAAACTATTGGACAGACCGAGCGACATTTTGCAATTAAATTAAGTTTGTTCTCAGGCTGGTGCTAAAATGAAGGCCACAGTGTCACAAGCATCCACAGGTTTTTATTTTCTGAGGAGAGAATAGATACTCCCAGCAAAGTCACTCAAAGTTAAGAGGAAACGGCCATAATTCTGCACACAGGAATTGAAACACTGCAGTGAAAGGCTGCTGCCAAGTCAGATTCAATAGCCAGAAGGCAGGGTTTAGCTTAGATGGTGGGGGAGGAGGTCCGTATACAGAGGCTATAGCTCTTGATGTATCAGTTACTGGATCAACAGGCTTTGATCCTCTTATGCAAGTCTATCCCAATCTTCCCCCCACTGTTCCTGCCTTTCCCTCAGTTTTACTGTCCAATAAAAGTGAAATATTCTCAAAATGATCCTAAAAATACCCACAAACCAGTGAATCTTTATCTTTAAAGGGTAAGTCCAGTATTTAAGAAAATGTGGTCTACTTTTTAAAGCTGCTGCTGGTAGTCACAGAGTAAACATCTGTTCAGAGAGAGGGACTTCAAATGCCAACACTATCCCTCCCAACCAGATTTCCTCTTAGCCCCCAAACACAGATCGACGTGTGCAGTCATGATACTGCAGGACTCATAACCAATCGGAGGACGTAATAGGGGCCGCCCCTTAACCAATCAGGACAGAGGATTGGAGATAAGCTATGATTGGTCCGTCATAATGGGTACGAGATGAATAATAACATTGCTTGATACAAAGGCATTGGAAAATAGTCTCAAATGACTCCACTTACCAATGAGTACCGATGGGTACTATGACCTTTTCTCCAAACCCAGCAGAACATTTTTTAGTTTTTTACACCAGTCCTACCAACAGCAGCTTTAGATATTGTTGGGGTCATAATGCCTGAAAAATACCAAATGTTTTGTGGTTGCTCCTGCACATAGCTTCAGCCAGCAGCCATTAACAGGCTGTATACACCCAGAGAACTGTACTTTTACCTCAAGACAACTAAAACTCATCGACTTTGGACTCCTGCAGGCCAGGGGGTTGATATCTTTATACTGGAGGAAAGTGCACGTGCCCTCAATGCATATGTGGGTGAAGGAGATGGCATCATGCATTGTATTGGAACAACTTACTTATACTGTCAGGGGAAAGGGGGGAGAGTTAAGCGAATTAATTGAAAAATGGTGCTGTGTTGTGTAGTTGCTTATTTTATTTAATAACTATTATTATTTTTTGCCTTTTTTTATTTTGTATTATTCATTTATTATTCTATTGTATTTTACTCGTTGTCATTTATTTATTTGGAGGGATTATGTTGTTGGTATAATGTATATTTTATGTCAGTTGTACCATTAGTATTTGTCTTGTCACATAAAACACAATAAATATATTGTTAAAAAAAACAAAAAAAAACAGGCAGTAATGATTATCACATCAAGGGGACAAATACACCTTAATATATATACATTTTAATTTTAATTTTACATGTTTGGCCTTGTTGCCTTTATTTTACAGGACAGCTGAAGAGAGACAGGAAATGTGGGGAGTAGAGAGAGGGGGAAGACATGCAGGAAATGGCCAACCGACTGAGGATCGAACCGGCGACCCCTGCAACGAGGACTGTAGCCTCTGTATGTTGGGCGCTTAGACCGCTAGGCCACCAGCACCCCAATATATATGAATTTGAAGTACATTTTTTTTGCTTTGAATTGGTTTAGCCTTCTATTCAGTCTTGCAAAATAAGTGCAGAGTCATTTGCGGCCGGCACATCACTAATAACAGAGAAATTGCAGGTCTAGCAATGCCACCATCGGTCTTTTGTGATCTTGTGTTGGAGCTATATTCACCAGATAAGAATGAAAGTCTCACAAAGATACAAACCAGCTTACTCATCATAGCAAGAAGAGACCAACAACCCCTGAGTTGTGCACGGTAAGCCTGGTATCCTTGAAGAGAGTGATTCAGCAGCAGTGTCCAATTGAAAATGGTGTCTTCTTCTGCTATATCTGTCATGATACTGTCTGTTGGGTTGTTTGACGGCTTTGATTACAACCTGATCTGGTAAGTGGCCAACACAAACAGAGAAATTGCTGATCTATCAATGCCACCATCAGTCTTTTGTGATCTTGTGTTGGAGCTATATTCACCAGGTATAAATGAAAGTCTCACAAAGATACAAAACCAGCTTACTAATCATCAGCAAGGAGAGACCAACAACTCCTGAGCTGTGCACAGCAAGTCTGGTGTCCTTGAAGCGAGTGTCTGGTTGAAAATGGTGTCTCCTTCTGGCATAATAATGTCTATTCCTGTCATGATACTGTCTGTTGGGGTGTTTGACGGCTTCATTTACAACCTGATCTGGTAAGTGGCCAATGCAAGCACTTTTAGATGATGTACTTTGATCAGACTCATTTGCGCCCCTGGATTATGTGCAGCCATTACAGCCTAGTTTTATGACCGCAGGCTCATGCAGTGATCAGGAGCAGTTCCAAAACTTTTTTCAACACTTGGTCATTTGGAGCCTGAATATGGAAAAGACCCAGATTTCAGAACCCCCCTTTCAAGTTTCTTACTCCCATAAAGACATCATTTAAAAAACAGTCACTTGCTCCTTTTTAAAAATGGCCTGGATTTCCATAAACTCATACGCACTCATTTGCACAAACATTTATTGTTTTGGTTATTAAACATTGAAGCTTTCAACGAGGCCTCCTCATTAGCCTCAATAGTTTCAGCAGCCAATCAAGGGGAGGCATTGCACTTTTTTATGGCACACTTCTGATTGATTTCCCTGACTATAACTCACCAGTGCCCATCAACAGTGTCATAAAAAGGATGTTGCTCCTCTCATTGTTGACTGACAGTTTCATTGAGCAGCGCAGAGAGCGAACAGATGGATCTATCAGGAGAAGATGCAAATCATTTTGATCACTGCGTCGTGAGCAGCGAATAAGTAAGGGGAAATCTTTATCTCTGTGGAGCAGATACTCAGAGGTCTGTTTATTTACCTCGACTCCTTGTGTTTGAACCAATTTGTCCTTATGAGGAGATCCAACTAAAAAAACAGGATCAATAAATGTTTGCAGCAAAAATTATGAAAGTCAATAACAAGAATTTGCTGAATAAAGTTGTGTCTAAAAACAAAGTGCTGATTTTTCTGTATGAAAGGAGAAGTTATTGATGACACAAAGAGGCAGGGGTGAGGCAGAGGACGGGCAGGTGGATGAAGTTGGAGTGCAGTTTGACGTCAAAGAGATAAAATCCCAAACAGCCCAAAACACACTTTTCCATAAAGGAAGAATGACTTCTGTTCAGGCCACTTTAATCCGAGCAGACCTTGACTTTGTGTTAACAACCCCGTGCCCTCCATTTCTAATGCTCATTTCGCACCGGTTAAAACGCCCGTCCCTCCCCAACAAGAAAACCCCACAAAGACGCAGTGAGGCGGTGCTGGCAGACATGAAAAAGTGCTCCACTGCTTTGAAAATCCTTTCGAGTGAAATTGGGATTGAGAGGGTATTTCTGCCTGTGCTGGCGAGCATTAATCAGACTGATATGGCTCAACACGGCATGCATCCCAACAACGGTGCTTTATCTGAGCAGCCTTGTATGACCTGAAGACGGCAAACAGTGAACACAACAAACTTCAGGGAAAAAGTCACCCGAGGACTGAAGTAGAACAGGTTTTCCCAAGACAATGATGGTAACAGAAACCAATTCAAATCTGAGCATGACCTTATAAACACTACAGTGCCCCTAAAGTACCATAAAATATCTTGTACTGATATTTCAAGTTAATATCTTGTGGATGCAAGTTTTATGTAGTATGATTGTTGAGGTGTTGCTGATCAGTTACCATCAACTGCAATAATTTGTCATTATTCACTAATATATATACACTAATTATTTTCTGTTGAAATGGTGTGAGCATGATCTATTATGTGTTCTTAACCCTCCTGTTATGTTGCGGGTCAAATTGACCCTTTTTAAAGTCTATTTTAGGCGATATGTTCCTTCCAAACCAGCTAAATGCATCATACAAATCTGGGCAGCATGTGACAGAAGAGGAGTTGTGTTCATTTATCAAAATCACTTCATAAAAAAAAAAAAAGAAAACTCAAAATTTAAAATAAAATAAACAAAAATCTGTGCCATGTTAAACTATTGTATTTATATTTAGGGCTTTCCAGTGTACATTAAAAAAAGTTTTAACATGAATTTTAATGTAAAATGAGTGAGTTATCCTCATTGAACCATGATCTGTGAGGATTGAAGAACACCAATGGACTAATTCGGATTTAAATAGTTAGTAATGGAGTTGAAAATTAAATTAAAAAAAATGTGTATTGGGATTTTTTTTGGATAACTGAATATGCCCCGGGTCAAATTGACCCAGGAACATTATTGCTGTTCCAGAGAAACGAATATAACAGGAGGGTTAATAGCTTTGAATATGTAGTTCAAGTGTAACATGAGCGCCCTCTGCTGGAGCGATTAAAAACTTGAGGGATGTGCCCCATGTTGTGTTGATATGTAATAAGCTCTGTTACAATACATTATAATAGGTTTGTTTTTCTCAGTCTAAGCGCTTCCTACCCATGTGTTATGTTTGAAGAAGCCTTCAAATTTAATATCAAACACTTTTAAGATGATATTGATTTGTTTGAGAGTAATTTTGGTTCATAATGTGATAAGCATTGCAAGCTAAATCGTAGCTCCATCGGTAATCTCTTAGCTAAAGTATTGCTTTTTGTGTTGGTATTTCTGTAGCTTATTACTAATAGAATTGTGGCTGTGAGGGACCTAATCACCGAATCAAAAGGTGTGTTGGTGGCCTAGCAGTCTATGCATCCCACGTATAGAAACTAGTCCTCGTTGCAAAGGTCGCTGGTTCGACACCCGGCCATGACCATTTCCTGCATGTCTTCCCCCACTCTCTACTCCCAACGTTTCCTGTCTCTCTTCAGCTGTCCTATCTGATAAAGGGCAAAAGTCCAAAAAATATAACTTAAAAAAAAAAAAAGCTGTTTTGGAGTGCACAAAACAATGACTTGTTCCCACAGCTTCATTATCTTGTGCCAATAGATAATAACTTGTTCTTTGGGCGCAAAATATAAATTAGACCTTTTATGGGACTTCAGGGACTCAAAGAAATTCCAGTAATATGAGTAAATGAGTTATGATAATATTTTATACCTTACTGGTTCTGCATCCTGATTTTTAGGACTCTTTACTCGACTTAGATCCAAGGGCTGATGACTGAGACAAAGACCTGAGCTTTGACTGCAATGGGACTCTGACTTATTTTGACTTCCTCTATCATTTTTGTTAGTTTGGGATAAGGTCCTAATAATGTACTAAGTCCTGAGCTGGGGATGGCACATGTGTTCAGCTGCATGTGTGTTCACATGTCTAAAGAGGCACCTTAGGTTAGGGAATGGGGACACGACTCAGCTCGGGTAATGAGGACTCTTCTCAGATTCTTCAGTGGAAACTCGGACTTGAACTGGAACATTGAGGACTTGAGACTCTACTTGGCACTCAATGGTGTCTTGAATACTAGAATCCAACACTGCCCTGGAGTCACAGGGGTCACTTTCAGGTCCAGACACTTCTCATAATAAAGCCATCAGATCTGCAGAGAGCTGCTCGAAGTCCATTTGTTTTTTCCTGAGATGCAGAACTGAGAAAAATGTCAAAATAAACAGGCACACACAAAAAAAACCTGCTTTCACCAGGACTGTCCGTCAGCCCGGTGACCCGAAGAAGGTCAACCTCTATTTATTTCATTGTGTCGACAGTGTGGCTCGGTGATTCTGGTGGATTTGAAAATAACTTTCACGTTCTCACGCTCTGGATATTCGTCTGTGCTTTTTTTTTAATCAACACTCTCAAACACACGTGTACGCTGTATTTTTGTTTTAATGGAGTCCTTTCTTTTAGCACAGGAAGAGAGTCATTATTCAGAGCAGCACAAAGACAAGGTTGGATGAGCTACGGATGAGGAGGTAGGTCAAGTAGGCATAATAAGGTAATTATTGCACTAAAGCTAATGAGTGGTGTGTTGATAACAACAATTATGCTGTTGAATCATCACCAGGATTACTCTTTTCATCTTACTTTTGCTGTTTTTGAGTTTGTGAATAAATAATTCCTATAATCTGTTTCAAAGCAGTGCTGCTATTTGAAGTTGTGGTCAGCCTGGTAACATGTTCCTCAATCAACAAGAATGAGTTTTGATGGTAATGTTTGCAACAACCTTACTTTAACATTTTGACTCACTAACATTTGGTTTGCATGAGACCCCTTTTTATCCCCAACATTCCCCCCTCTGTCCCACCCTACTGCTCTGTGATTGGCTGTAGATACTGCTCAAGTCTGCTTTCATTCAGGAGTACAGAGGACTGCTGTTTGTCTCTTGTCTTAGAGTGATGTTCATCTTTGATTCAGTCTAAAAACTGACCCACAGAGTGACTGGTTTGAAATGATAACCACATAACTGGTCAGGTGTAAGGGGACTTAAAAGTTTTTCATTTGGGTTAAATTATTGAGATAATGTTGGTATGCAGGTAGGACTGTTTTTCAAATCTTCAAAGTGCGCCTGAGGCTGAGGGAAATGTCTTTGGTTCCTAGAAAATCTGTGTACCTGTTGTGGAATTTTCGTAGTCTCATAGATGTAAGCATGCTTCACACTTACATCTTTTCAGTGTGAGTGTCTCCCTGTATTAGATTACGCTGAGGCCTGCTAGGTCAAGCTTCAGGGTTGCATGCTATTCAGTAGCGGAGTAAGCTTCCTTCTGTTCAGGGATACATTCATTCTCCATGTCATCAGACGCAGCTGGGTGAGAAGCGAGACCGGGTTAGTAATCAAGGTCCTTCTTCCAGCTTCTGTTCATATCTGTATAATGTAAAAACTACCTATTTTAGCCTGTACATATTAGTCAAGCCTATTTGTTGTTCTTTTGTATTTATAGCTAATGTTATTGTTATTATATTTGTATTTGTGGGTCTTATTCTTATGCCTTGTACAAAGAGAGCACAGTTTACTAAAGTCAAATTCCTTGTGTGTTCAAGCATACTTGGCCAATAAAGCTGATTCTGATTCTGATGTTCTGACAGACTCAGTGTCTCCAGGCTAGAACACCGTCCTTCTTCGAATTGTTGTGTTAATCATCGTCTAGGTATGGGTATCTAACTTTTAGGGGTCATCTTTAGGGGTAAATACCACGCCAGAGGGATTGTCTGACAGACCTGACTTGGCATTACACTGAACTCTTCTGAGTGAGTACTGTTTCTGTCATTTCTCCTTGATTGAGTCTACCTTTTTTTTTTTTTTTTAGTTTTATATTTTTGGGCTTTTTTGTCTTTATTAGATCGGACAGCTGAAGAGAGACAGGAAATGTGGAGAGTAGAGAGCGGGGGAAGACATGCAGGAGATGGTCGACCGACTGGGAATCGAGCCGGCGACCCCTGCGACGAGGACTGCAGCCTCTGTATGTGGGACGCTTAGACCGCTAGGCCACCAGCCCCCCTGATTGAGTCTACTTAAACTGTTTCAATCTTAGCCATCACATTCTCCTGAGTCTTCTGTGTTCATCTTTGATTCAGTCTTAAACCCGACCCACAGAGTGACTGGTTTGAAATGATGACCACATAACTGGTCAGGTGTAAGGGGACTTAAAGGTTTTTCATTTGGGTTAAATTATTGAGATAATGTTGGTATGCAGGTAGGACTGTTTTTCAAATCTTCAAAGTACGCCTGAGGCTGAGGGAAATGTCTTTGGTTCCTAGAAAATCTGTGTACCTGTTGTGGAATTTTCGTAGTCTCATAGATGTAAGCATGCTTCACACTTACATCTTTTCAGTGTGAGTGTCTCCCTGTATTAGATTACGCTGAGGCCTGCTAGGTCAAGCTTCAGGGTTGCATTCTATTCAGTAGCGGAGTAAGCTTCCTTCTGTTCAGGGATACATTCATTCTCCATGTCATCAGACGCAGCTGGGTGAGAAGCGAGACCGGGTTAGTAATCAAGGTCCTTCTTCCAGCTTCTGTTCATATCTGTATAATGTAAAAACTACCTATTTTAGCCTGTACATATTAGTCAAGCCTATTTGTTGTTCTTTTGTATTTACAGCTGATGTTATTGTTATTATATTTGTATTTGTAGGTCTTATTCTTATTCTTATGCCTTGTACAAAGAGAGCACAGTTTACTAAAGTCAAATTCCTTGTGTGTTCAAACATACTTGGCCAATAAAGCTGATTCTGATTCTGATTCTGATGTTTTGACAGACTCAGTGTCTCCAGGCTAGAACACCGTCCTTCTTCGAATTGTTGTGTTAATCATCGTCTAGGTATGAGTATCTAACTTTGGTGTCATCTTTAGGGGTAAATACCACGTCAGAGGGATTGTCTGACAGACCTGACTTGGCATTGCACTGAACTCTTCTGACTGAGTACTGTTTCTGTCATTTCTCCTTGATTGAGTCTACTTTTTTTTATTTTAAGTTATATTTTGGGGATTTATGCCTTCATTTTATAGGACAGCTGAACAGAGACAGGAAATGTGGGGAGTAGAGAGCGGGGGAAGACATGCAGGAGACCCAACTCGGTCGAGGCATGATGGCTGTCTAACATGAGTCTGGTTTTGCCTGAGGTTTCTGCCTGTTAAAAGGAAGTTTTTCCTCACCACTGTAACTAGCTAAATACTGCGATGTGCAATGCTCATGATGGATTAAGGTGGGGTCAGACTTAGTCTTACCCTGTCTTGAAGTTGGATCTCTGTTCATAATTTGACATAGAGTGGTCTAGACCTCCTATGTTTGTAAAAGCGTCTTGATAACGTTTGTTGTGATTTGGCGCTATACAAATAAAGATTGATTGATTGAGATGGTCGACTGACTGGGAATCGAGCCGGCGACCCCTGCGACGAGGACTGCAGCCTCTGTATGTGGGACGCTTAGACCGCTAGGCCACCAGCCCCTCTGATTGAGTCTACTTAAACTGTTTCAATCTTAGCCTTCACATTCTCCTGAGTCTTCTGTGTCCTGAGTCAAGTTTATTGATAGTTCCACCCCAGTACCAAAGTCACAAGTGACTCAGTAGTTGTGGACGTGGATCAAAGTGTTGGAGTGATCAAGTTTTGAATACCACACAGCCCAGAACCACACCCCTGATGTGCCTCAAAATTCAGCGGTCACAATAAAAGCAGAGCAGAGTGAAAATTCAAAGAAATACAAGGACACACATTTTTGAAAACTTGTATCTTTATTTTTATTCTTATCTCGAAGGTCCTTACTGAAAAGGGCAAACTGTACGTATGGCTGGGCACAGAGAAGAAAAATAAATCAAACAAAGGCAACAATGACTTCTTGGCATAAGTGTGATATATATCCGACACAACATGGAAACCTTTGGGATAAAGACAGAGGCGGCCTCTCTATTATTGAACAAACGTGATGTCACTGTGAGGGCCAAAGTAAAGGGACGAAGTAAACAGAGGTTATTGTTCCCCCAGGAGGAGGAGGAGAATTAACACCTAATTACAGCAATATGTCAACGTCTAACTGTGAACAGCACTCACTCAAAGTGCTCCTCCATACCATGAATACAAAAAATAACCAGACTGAGCTCTGAACACAGGAAGTGTTTGATGCCAGCCAGAACATCTGACACACTCACTGGGAATGAGTCCACTAAGATCACAAAGATAACGTTTGATGAGGAACGGCTCAGTAACACCGACTGACAATATGTCTTATTCAGTCAACACATGATGTCATGATCTCACACAGATAAAAAGGACAGTTCTACGTTCTTTTATTGGGATACAAATGTAAACGATATTTAATTTGGTGACCGAAGAAGGGCTCAAAATGATTCTGCTGGAATGCAAAAATTACAAACAAACCAGTTCCCTTTAATTGTGTTTCGCTATCCCTGAGAACCTTATTCATAATGAAAGAAACCAAAGTCTTGAATAATAAAACACAAGATCAGCTACACATCAGCGGTTTAAATATTTATAGTGGCCGAAGCGTTGGATTTGAAACACACACAGTATGAAAGTAATGGCCACAAAGATAACGGTGATATGATGACCGTGAATCGATGGTATCATGCTGCTAGAGACGACTTCACGTACTTAAAACGTCATTATTTCTTGGATGTGTTATGAAGGAATCCCTGGGTGTTTGATAAAAGACACGAGAGAGCAGCGTTCAAGCTAACTGAAGCTGATCATTCCCAGCAGGCAGAGAGGAAACCGTCCAGAGTGGGCTCATTGGTGTGGCCTCAACAAATGGTTTTAAAACGGACTGAACAAAAACCCTGAATACCCAGAGGTAAAGATCACAGAGAGGATGTACATTATTTGAATTATTACAACGCCTCCCTCGACGGCGTGTGGATGCAGTGACAGAGTATGAGTAAGTGTGTGTAATCCACGGTTGCTTCAGTGGACGCAAATAAAGATTCAGAACTCGGACATCAGATTGATCTGCATGCAATATTCAGCCACCACCAAACGTGAGCCTCTGCCATGCTTCTAAATTTAAATGAGTCCTAACCTTGTTAAAACATTGATGAAATCTTAGTCAACAGAGGAGGTACACGAGGTAAAAATGCCACGGTAGATGTGAATGTTGTGAATATTTGGAAATGTGTGAAGCATGGAAACAATGAGGGCAGGAATATTTGGCATGTTTTGTTCTTCTTCTTCTTCTTCTTCTTCTTAAACGTGCTCTGGTGCACGACCGGAGAGAATACCAAGGGCACCAGGCCTCTGATTCCATTCAGCATTTCTTTTTTTATAGTTCTGCAAATCCAGCATTATTCATTTCTATAACTTTAAGGCCACAGTTTTCAGCAAACACAAAGAAACTTAAGTCCCATCTAAATCCCACTTTAAGAGCCCAGAACCATGCAGAGTATCCACCATGGCCCTGATTTCACCTCCTTCAGCTGCTACAGTACGATTAGTACCAGTTCAACCAGTGACAGGGTTTTCTTATGTAGTGTTTCAAGTGATCTGTGAAGGTGTTCAATCAATACTCTGGATGGTTCTGGCTTTTAGACGTGAGACTTCTGTACAAAAATATTGGAACAGACAGGTGTATGTCAGGAATCAAAATGTGTCTTCCACCAGGATTAGGACCCCATGTCATGTGAGCGAAGCCTCCACCTCCAACCAATGATGCCCGCTACCCACCATCCGCCCACCGCCACCCGCCATCAGTCCAAACCCCCGCTGCACAGGAAGGAGTCAGTATTGCATAGATACGGTATAGGGTGTAGCTTTCACATACGCTGTCACAGTGTTTGGGCAGAAAAGAAAAAAACCTGTATGTGTATTCAGAAACATCTGTCAAAATCCCCCCCTCCCCCCCAACAAAGAAAAAAAAAAAGGTCTTGAGTGGTCGGTCTGATTCTCGGTTGGTGTTGTTACAAACGTGATCACCACAGTATAAAAAATAACCTTTCACTGAGGTCATCAAGTCTCCCACGTCAGTGCTGATAGGGCCCTTGTCAAGGGGTCAAGGGTCACAGTGCAATGACAAAACTGTGCAGTGCCACGCCCACCCTCCCGCCCTCCTCCCTCCCTGCACGCTCGACCTCAGAGCTCCTCCTTCTTTTTGCCGACTTTTTCCTGATCGCGTCCTCTCAGGCTGCGCATGAAACCGATGAACCCCGCCTCCTGAGGAGAGAGAGAGAGAAAAGTTTCAGCGATGGTTTCACAACACGAGGCGATTGCTCACTCTTGAAAAGCCTCTGTCTGATCTAATAGAGATCACAGACCCACCATTAAACATTATCTCAACAAGCCTGACAGCGCAGAGATAAGAGACATGAACACAGAATCCAAATATTGGGGAGTTCAAGGTTGATCTGCTGCATTGTTGTCTGCTGCCAACTGTTGAACACTCCACTTAAGTTTAGGCTGAACTGCGGGATGACCTCTGACCTTCATTATCCAGTTTAGTTATAAATAATTCAGCTGGTATAATAACTCAGTCCTCTTGTGGCGAAGAGGAGAAACAGGAAGGATGCAAAGAGGCACAAACATCCAAACTCTTTGAACTGAAGATACTCAGAAGAATACTTCTTAAAAAAGACAAGAGCTTCAGTGGTCCTGCTTAAACAGTGAGCCAATAAAGAGCTTATTTTCAAGCTGTCACCCATTTAGCAGCGCTGTAGTTCACTTCTTCACTTTACCTACAGGTCTGTGGTGGTTAACACACTCTGTCTGAACTGCTGCACCTGTATGCTTAGCTCATAGGTGGTAACTAAAACTCAAAGTACTTCAATGATCTTTGAACTTCATTCTACACAGAGCATATTACTTTTGATTTGTCAACTGAGACATCTGGGAGTTGGCATCATTCAAAAGTACAGTGGTGTTGTTATTGCCATTAAAATAGCAGCAGGAAGCAGGAAGACACTGCAAAGGTTATAACTATGGTGGGGAAAAAGGGTCAAAATAGCATGCAATCAAAAAAAACCAAAACGTGTTCATTTTGGAACCTAATCACATTGCCATTAACTCTAAATCTGACGGCCTTAGTTACAATAATACCTGCAATAAACACATTACTAATAATCTTAATATTTGCTTCAGTTAAATAATCTTTGCATTTGTTTTTTGTACCAAGATCTAAATAAGGCCTTTGGTCTTAATCTAATTAAATTTAGCATTTTATATTTATTTTAATTTTCTATTGTTTTATTTATTTTTAACTCTTCAATTTGTATTATCTTATTACAATTTTTTGTTGCTTTTTTATTACTTTTATTTATCTTAGACTTTTACCTTTATCTTTTTTTATTCTCTTAACTAGTCATGGTTTATCTATTAATTAATAATAATATTTAATGTTTAGTCATGATATATTCGATTTTTATCATCATTTTGTTATTATTATTATTTTTTCAATTGCTCTAAAGCACTTTGAATCGCATTTGATTTGTATGAAAGGTACTATATACATATTCTTTCAGGAATCCAACTCTGCTTGGAATATGTTATTTTAACAATGTTATCATTTACCATTAATTTCAACAACAATTCCAGCATGTTTTTTTAAATCCCCTTATTTCACCTTAATCTATTTTCTCTGCACCTTTTTCTTGAATTTAATGTAAATATCTGGACATGTTTCATAGATTTCTTATTCTGTATGAACTTATGCCATATTTTTTTATTTCACTTCTATTTCTCTTTTTACATTGTGTTATATAAATAATTCACATATTTTACATTTTTCTTCCGTACATTTTTTCCTCCCAAAATGTGTCATATTTAAATTTGTTTAAGAGCAACTGCAACGCCTGAATGCTCCACCGGGGTAAATTAAGCATTTCTGATTCTGGCTCAGCAAACTCCGACTCACCACAAGGGTCTGACAATTTTATAAGACTAGTGATTGGTCAAATTATCACATCTGCTCTCTGTGATGCAGTTTGCAGTAATAATCTTCTGGATTGGTAGTGGCAGTAACACATTTACATGGTGGATATCAAACAAAGAAAAAGACATTTTCAAAGGACTCTTTTGTTTTGTTATTGTTTGTTAAATACAAAGCCCCACACAGGGATTGATTAAAGGAAAAATGAGCCAATAACTCTGAAAACCAGATCATAACTCAGATTTATGAGCACATAAACACACTCAGTGAAAGTAGAATCCACATGTTGTAGTCGAGTCTTTAAGAGGTCGGATGGATCCAGTATGTGGGCTGTGTCTCCCAAAGAGGACTGACCTCACACAGACCGGTCTTTTGGCTGATAGCTGTATTACTAGAGATACTTCTACAAAGATGTTGTGTCAGATAAGCCCTCTGAAAATCACACATTTCAGAGAGAGCAACATAAAAGACATTGCGACATCAGCAACTGCCAATGAATAATTTCCTGTGTCACTTCCTGTTCCTTCACAGAATCTGGCTCTGGCTTCTCCGTGTGGATCAGCTGCTAATAATGATCTACGTTCATTTGCAATGCAAAGCTGGAAGCACATTATGAGCCTTTCAAAATCCCCACTCCAACTAGTCTGACTCTTTAGGTTCAGTCAGGGGGCAAAATCATTTAAATTTGAACCCACGCACATTTCAGGATAACACCCACCGGCTGACTGGAGACCTGATCCGTTTGTCCAAAAGCTGAAAAACTGTGTGAACTGGAGAATACTCTTTGTGATCAAGCTGGTATTTCACTCTGGCTTTCAGGATTTATAGTCCTTAGCTTTGCAGAGAGACATCCTGTGTGTATACTATTCTCCATCTTTACTATGTTCATTTATTATGTTGCGTTTAAGAGTATATGAACAGTTTAAGGATGATGAACTAGACTGTGGACTGATGAGATGTAGATGTAGATGTAGTTCCACTTACCCCTCGATCTCCGGAGTATTTTTCCACAAACTTGCCGTAGTTGTAGTGGTTAAATGTCGGGTAGCCATCCACCCCTTCCTGCTTACACAGCTCATGGCTCTGTCCTTTAGTACAGTCCACAGCAGCGTACATAATCTGAGGAAACAACACAGAAATCCCCTTCAGTGTGATGTTACAGTATAATACAACAAATAGACTTCACTGTTCTTCACATGCCACATTATTAGGAGAGACAGTTCATGTAAGACGTGCAACATCATCGTTTTGTGGAATGAACATGTCTTTTATTATTACAGTAACTTAAAGCTCCTGTGGGGAGTTTTTAGTTAGATATGAAACGGACTAAAACTAAAGATGTCTATCTATGCACCTCAAAAGCAAACAAGACCATCAGCACTAAGACTCATATTTCTTAAAAGTTTTTTTAATGTCTGAAACCACTGGCAGGGGTAGGTGTCAGTCAAGTAAATGAACTGCATGCAACTTTGTAACATTTTCCATGATAGAGATTTCTAAACAGTGATATGTTTTAGTGTTATAATAACCAAGGGTGTGTTTTTTGTTAGAAAAGACGATTTTCTGGAGCAACAGTTCAGCCATGCTGGTAGAGGTAGAGGCTGTACTCCTTGCTGTGCTGGTCGTAGGATCGATTCAAGATCTCAACATGATTTGGTGCAAGTCATTCCCCCTCTCTCTTCCTACATTTCTTGTTTCTCTGACGCTGAAAACATGACTTTCACATGTGATCAGCAAAGAAAAAGGAGGTACTGCTTTGTCTACAGGGGGCGCCAAAATCAACACAAATGAAAGTTCCTCACTGGAGCTTTATTTGCAATGCCTGAAACTGCTGCTGCAGTGTAAGAGCCCGTGCAGGTACATTCTGCTTTAACAGACCTGTTTTCTACTTAACATTGTGCATGCAAAAGATTCCTGATGAGCGATATGTTTGAAAATTTAAAGAAAGAAGGATGATATATTTAATGTACAAAATTGATACAAATAGAACTTTCCTCACAGGAGCTTTAATGTATTTTTTCCATCTATATTTTATTTTATTTCCTTTTTTCCTTCATTGACAGGACAGCTGAAGAGACAGGAAATGTGGGGAGTAGGGAGCGGGTGAAGACATGCAACAGAGGGGCGACCTCTGCATCGAGGACTATAACCTTTGTATGTGGGGCGCTTAGACCGCTAGGCCACCAGTGGCCCTCAAATCTATATTTTATTTAACCAGGAAAACCTCTTTGAGATTAAGAATCTCTTTTAAAAGAGTGTCCTGGCCAAAATCAGCAGCAGCACGTTCCAGTCAAAGCATCTACAAGCTGATGCATCTTCCTCCAATGCCTTCAATCCTTCAAAAGACAGTACACCTTTTGAAATTAGACAGCATATAATCTAAAACTCCTTCAATCAAAGAATAATAGAAGTTAGTTAGCATGTTTGCATACGTAGTAGACTGACTTGAATTCTAGTTCTAAACTTCTTCAGCTTTCTTTAACCTTCGTTTGAAAGAGAGTTGCACAACAGAGACCTGTGTGTTCTTCTGTTGCGTTAAGAGTTGTAGTCATTTGCTTAGTAGAAAATACTAAGCTGTGATAAAGTTTACTGCTTGAGCTCATTAGTCCTGACTGTAGCTTGTAAGACTCCCAGGATATCTTTCACTTCCTTTAACCTTATGAAAGCAGGTTCATCGAGTAGTTGGCTCATATTCTATCACAGTAATATCTAGTCTTATCGTTTGAACAGTTTTAATTAACACCGAGCATTTCTGTTGTTTCTGTGCAATATGTTATTGTTAGAGTCTCTCTCCTGCTCCTGTTTATTTTCAGAACAAATAAACTTTAATATTCTCATAGATCAATACAAAAAATGTTCACACAAGACAATACAAGAGACTGTAATGGAGGACTCAATATTTATCAACTCTGTAATAGTCTCTTACAAGTGCTTACATTCATTCAGCCTCTCCGGCACTAACACATTCTCCTTGTCCAATTTTAGAACACTAGTTTCTCTTTCCAGGTAACAAAAAATGACTGATGTTTTCCTCTCCAGCTAAACCATTCAGAGTGGGCGATGGAGGAAAAAAAAAAATCCCACAACAATCACTCCTACATAAAAACAACAGGAGAGATTTATGCTGCGAGGCTGTAGCATCGATTAGTGACAAGCCGCCCCAATGAGGCGTAAATGCCGCCTCACTGGTACACGGCTCACTCAGCGTGTCCTTTTGGACAGCCGAAATGTCACCCTCTCTCGGGGTGCTGAGCACTGCACATTGAACTTGTCACTATCAAATAATCGCTCCCCGTCCGTCTGTCTGCTCGGGCCGAATGTGGAAAGGACAAATCTGCAGCGGAAGGAAAACATCAGACGCTCCGTCTGCACGTCCAACCGTGAAGTGTCACTCAAAACTTCTTGTCCTAATTACAAAAAACAAGTGCCCCCCTCCCCTCCTTTTTGGCATGCAAATACAAAACACTCCAATGCTGAGAATCTGCATAAGCAACAACATATTGTTTGATGAGTACACAGTTGTTGAGTGTTTGCTTCATCTGCTTCAGCAGCACAGACATCTGCCGCCACAAAGGGAGGACAGTGGAGACAGAGTCCTCTGCACATCAGCGGGGGGGAAGATATTCTTCTTCTATGGTCTGTTAAGCAGGAGTCTTAAACTGGGCCTCAATGCACTCCCACAAGAAGTGATTTCACGGACGTGTTGCCAGGCGTGTGGATTCAGCATTACTAAGGCGTTTCACCTTTGAAAACACTAAATAGTCAACAGGAATACAGCTGACATCAGTGTAAAGTACCCTGGCTGCTCAACAGTAAGATAGGGCATTTAAAGATGGAGAATCATTTCATGGTTGTAACAGTGAACGTGCTGTAAGTGCCGCCGCCGCCGCCGCCGCCAGTCTGCTCGTCCCTGTACGTGATCAATCAAAGCGGCTGTAAACTGACAGGAGAAAATTAAGCCGTAGAGCCCTTGTTTATTAAAGATCCGCAGACAATTCCCTCATCGATCCATCTTCAAGTGAGATACAGCTCTACAGCATGTCATTGATCCAATAGTTACATAACTGAGGAGACCAAACATCTAATGGCTCGGTCTCAATCCACCAGTGTGAGACTGAGGAGGGGAGCAGGAAAAAAAACAAGAATTATTCCTTTAATCACATCACATTTCCTGTACTTATTGCATTAAATATAACTGTGCAGAGGTTTTCTCACAAGTCAGACACTAGAGTATTCAAGAACTTGTTTTGCTCTGCAGTATCAGTTATAGAAGGAGCAGTTAAAACACTCTCTCTTTCATTGTACATGGTCTCTTGTTATGAAACGCTGATGCTGTCATACAGGCCCCATTGTGTCCAATTAAAAATCAAGACCACAGCAGGTGACTGGAAATGAGCTTAGCCTTGAATAGCAACAAATTGAAACATCTTTGAATGTTTCTCAATCTGATATCACGACTCATGTCTGGATTTTATTAATGGCTTTTGTGAATATTTCTTAAAAATAATGGCATGCAGGCGGTAAGGTTTTAAAGATTCATCTTCATGTTGTCTTCAGAGTTCAACTGGTTTATAATGTTGGTTTTATTAACTTTTGAAATAACCTTTAATCAGAATAAATTGTATTGTAATCAAAGTAACGGCTTAAATCTTGTACACGCCCATCCCAGTAATCAGACCAGGAAGAGAACTGGATCAACAATCAGATTGTGAACAAGCCAACAGTTAATTGGCTCTATAAAACATCTGTCTTTGTTAACAATAAAAGGAAAACACATAACTGCATTAAGTTTAATAGGTCAGAGTGAAACTAGAGTCCATCTGTGGACCATTCATAACTGTTATGAATGTTTGCACAACTGATAGTTAAACTTTGTTTCCATCCATCTTGTTCCTCTCGTTTCTTTAACGTTTGCCGTGTTCCAAAATCAGTGATTAGAAAGTGTAATGTTACATGATCCCTAATAAGAATGATGCATGCCCCAATGTTGAACAATGATGGCTTTCCAAAATAAGACTCAAGTTTTTTTTAAATATATTTTTGGGGCTTTTCGCCTTTAAAGGATAGGACAGGAATGCTGGGAGCAGAGTGGGGGAAGACATGCAGCAAATGTTGGAGGGCCCGGAGTTCAATCGCTGCAAAGAGAACTACAGCCTCTGTCTATGGGGCGCTTAGACCACTAGGCGAACGGCGCCTCAAGACTCAAGTTTTGACTGAAGCAAGGGATGGTTCTCATCTGTAACATCTGATGGGTCAACAAAAACGAAACTGTAGAAGCTTCATTAAGGTAGGTCTGTCATATTGGGTTATAGCTGATAAGGTAGCACAGGAGGTCATAGTGTTATGGCTGATCAGTACATATTGATGTGTATTTCCACATCATGCATTGCAACACCACCTGCCAATTTCTGCAGGTGCAATCAGGAAAAAAAAAACTTAAGGGGAGTTGGCTTACAGCTCTGTTTTTGCTGCATGAGAGCACGCTGTTGGGTGACTAACATTTCTAGCATGTCAGAAGTTAATCTGACTGATGACCCCCTGAACGCTGCGCAGTGAAAAATGTGTGATTGGGGGCACTGTTGGCCTAGCAGTCCAAGCATGCGCCCCATGTACAGAGGCTGTAGCCCTCGTCACAGAGGTCGCAGATTCGATTCCAGCCTCGACCATTTCCTGCATGACCTCCCCTGCTCTCTGCTCCCCACATTTCCTGACTCTCTTCAGCTGTCCTGTCCATTAAAGGAGAAAATGCCCAAAAATATTACTTTAAAAAAACAAAACAAAAATTAAAGCCACAAGCGGCGATGAACGGGCCCTCGTACATCTGTAGCAACCGCCTCATGTGAGCCACCGCCTGATATGAGCCACCGACTGAAAAACTGAAGAAAAAAAGATGGCCGACTTCCTGTTGGGAGTTCACCATGACATTAGGAATCTATTTTGTAGGTCTTGGCCTGATATATATAGGAAAAAAGTCATGCATGTAGGTTGAACCATGTTGAGAAGGTGCCATGTTGGAAGGAGGGGGGCGCTATTGAGCCATTTTTGGGAGTTTTTGCACTGGACCACCAAGATATTGAAATTTTCGCCAATCCTGATGAGTGTGCCAAGTTTGGTGAGTTCTGGGGCATGTTGAAGGTTCCAAAAAGACAATTTATTTGGGTACAAAGAAAGACAGAAAGAAAGAAAGAAAGAAAGAAAGAAAGAAAGAAAAAAAGAAAGAAAGACAGAAAGAAAGACAGAAAGAAAGACAGAAAGAAAGAAAGACAGAAAGAAAGAAAGAAAAAAGAAAGAAAGACAGAAAGAAAGACAGAAAGAAAGACAGAAAGAAAGAAAGACAGAAAGAAAGAAAGACAGAAAGAAAGACAGAAAGAAGAAAGACAGAAAGAAAGAAAGACAGAAAGAAAGACAGAAAGAAAGACAGAAAGAAAGAAAGACAGAAAGAAAGACAGAAAGAAAGAAAAAGAGACAGAAAGAAAGACAGAAAGAAAGAAAGACAGAAAGAAAGAAAGACAGAAAGAAAGAAGAAGACAGAAAGACAGAAAGAAAGACAGAAAGAAAGAAAGAAAGACAGAAAGAAAGAAAGACAGAAAGAAAGAAAGACAGAAAGAAAGACAGAAAGAAAGACAGAAAGAAAGACAGAAAGAAAGAAAAGAGACAGAAAGAATGAAAGATAGAAAGACAGAAAGAAAGAAAGACAGAAGAAGACAGAAAGAAAGAAAAAAGACAGAAAGAAGAAGAAGAGAAAGACGAAGAAAGAAAGAAGAAAAACAAGAAAGAAAGAAAAAGACAGAAAGAAGAAACAGAAAGAAGAAGACAGAAAGACAGAAGAAAGACAGAAAGAAAGAAAGAAAGACAGAAGAAGACAGAAGAAAGAAGAAGAAAGACAGAAAGACAGAAAGAAAGACAGAAAGAAGAAAGACAGAAAGAAAGAAGACGAAAGAAGAAAGAAAAGAAAAAGAAAGAAAAAAGACAGAAAAGACAGAAAGAAGAAAAGAACAGAAAAAGAAGAAAAGACAGAAAGAAAGACAGAAGAAAGACAGAAGAAGAAAAAGAGACAGAAAGAAAGAAAGAAGAAAGACAGAAAAGACGAAGAAAGAAAGAAAGACAGAAGAAGAAAAAGACAGAAAGACAGAAAGACAGAAAGACAGAAAGAAACAGAAAGAAAGAAAGAGACAGAAAAAGAAAGATAGAAACAGAAGAAGACATAATGAAAAAAAAGACAGAAAGAAAGAAAGACAGAAAGAAAGACAGAAAGAAAAAAAGACAGAAAGAAAGAAAGAAAGACAGAAAGAAAGAAAAGAAAGACAGAAAGAAAGAAAAGAAAGACAGAAAGAAAAGAAAGACAAAGAAAGAAAGAAGAAAGAAAGAAAAGAAAGAAAGACAGAAAGAAAGAAAGAAAGAAAGAAAGAAAGAAAGAAAGAAAGAAAGAAAGAAAGAAAGAAAGATCCTAAGGGTCACAACAGGGCCCTAAAAAAATACGTGATCAATCTGAAATCCGACTCGTCATGAGGCTTCAGTTTTCAAAGTGTGCACTCGGCCTTACAGACAAGAGACGTCTTTGTTCCTTTTTACATGCAATAACTGTACTTGTGCAAAATAAAGTTACATTGAACTTTTATTATGATCCAGGAAAAGGTGAATGACCTTCCTTTATTTAGTATGTTTTTTAAATGGGTGCACTTGTTTCTTCTTTAATTACAACATAAGATATAAAAGCTCTCTGAAAACTCAGCAATAAAAAATGGCCTCCATGTAGCCGAGCTCAGACAAAAACAGGATCAGCGCATGTCTGTTGATAATTTAAAAACAACCATTTCTCTGTATTCTTACTGCAGCGGCGACAGGCCTCTTCTGACAGCGAGCGGTCTCAGCCAGTGTGAACCTTAAATGCTTCTATTGATAAGAATGTGTGGAAAACACAAACAGCTCAGAACAAACCCTGTCCCCCGGCCCTCCTGCTGTTATATGAATGTGCACAGAATGTGGAGTTTTAATTGTTGGATCTTCAAAGCTCGAGCTAAGCTCGTGTTTGTCTTTGGTAAATGAGGCGAGGGCAGCTAATAGACTGTGATCAACGCCGGCCTGGTACAACACTCTGGGCTTTATAAATAGAAAAGGATTGCCAAGTACACACAAGCCCTGTTCTCAGATTTACTCCTGTTCAAACACAGCTTCACACCTCCACTGGCCACTGGAGGGACAACGAGAGGGAAGAGATCTTAAACTGTTGCGTTTATGTAACCTTCGCAGCTATGAGGGTCCCCCGGTACGGTGGTTTTGTGGGGGTTTCATCACAAGGATATGGATACACACATCACAGCTGAATGGGAAAGCAATGCTAAAGTGCCTTCAGGTGTTGTGGCAGCGAGATACTGGAACTAAAATAACATTTCTGACTGAACTAAAAGTCATAAGTTTGTTCTAAAAATACAAAGTCGATACTTCCTTCTGTCAGGTGGTGCAGAAGCATGTTCTGTGCCATCTTGAGAATGATTGCACCGAGTACATATTACATCCTAAGGTAAGTCCTGATGACTAAAAGAGTCTGGTGATGAACTTTCTTGTCTCCATTTACTCCAGAATAAATGTTGTTTTTAATTTCTGTGGAGGATGTTCTGTTATTCTTTTTTGTTTTGTTCTTTATGTTGTCATATAGGCTGGCCTAAAGATGTGTTTCCTGTTCATGGTCCTTGCTCATGTTATGTTAAAATGCATTAAGTTATGTAGGCCTATCACTTGTCAGTCTAATTAAACTTTCAAATTTAGTTCTGCCTTTTTTAAAAGATTTTTCCCATTGAAATACCATTGTGACAACCAACCCCATAGTGTGACAACCAACCCCATAGTGTGTGACAACCAACCCCATAGTGTGACAACCAACCCCATAGTGTGTGACAACCAACCCCATAGTGTGACAACCAACCCCATAGTGTGTGACAACCAACCCCATAGTGTGACAACCAACCCTATAGTGTGTGACAACCAACCCCATAGTGTGTGACAACCAACCTCATAGTGTGTGACAACCAACCCCATAGTGTGTGACAACCAACCCCATAGTGTGTGACAACCAACCCCATAGTGTATGACAACCAACCCCATAGTGTGTGACAACCATCCCCATAGTGTGTGACAACCATCCCCATAGTGTATGACAACCATCCCCATAGTGTGTGACAACCAACCCCATAGTGTGTGACAACCAACCCCATAGTGGGACAACCAACCTCACAGTGTGTGACAACCAACCTCATAGTGTGACAACCAACCTCATAGTGTGACAACCAACCCCATAGTGGGACAACCAACCTCACAGTATGTGACAACCAACCTCATAGTGTGACAACCAACCTCATAGTGTGACAACCAACCTCATAGTGTGTGACAACCAACCCCATAGTGGGACAACCAACCTCACAGTATGTGACAACCAACCCCATAGTGTGTGACAACCAACCCCATAGTGGGACAACCAACCCCATAGTGTGTGACAACCAACCCCATAGTGTGTGACAACCAACCCCATAGTGTGTGACAACCAACCTCACAGTGTGTGACAACCAACCCCATAGTGTGTGACAACCAACCCCATAGTGTGTGACAACCAACCCCATAGTGTGTGACAACCAACCCTATAGTGTGTGACAACCAACCCCATAGTGTGTGACAACCAACCCCATAGTGTGTGACAACCAACCCCATAGTGTGTGACAACCAACCCTATAGTGTGTGACAACAAACCTCACAGTGTGTGACAACCAACCTCATAGTGTGTGACAACCAACCCCATAGTGTATGACAACCAACCCCATAGTGTATGACAACCAACCCCATAGTGTGTGACAACCAACCTCATAGTGTGTGACAACCAACCCCATAGTGTGTGACAACCAACCCCATAGTGTGTGACAACCAACCCCATAGTGTGTGACAACCAACCCCATAGTGTGTGACAACTAACCTCATAGTGTGACAACCAACCCCATAGTGTGACAACCAACCCTATAGTGTGTGACAACCAACCTCATAGTGTGTGACAGCCAACCCCATAGTGTGTGACAACCAACCTCATAGTGTGTGACAGCCAACCCCATAGTGTGTGACAACCAACCCCATAGTGTGTGACAACCAACCTCATAGTGTGTGACAGCCAACCTCATAGTGTGTGACAGCCAACCCCATAGTGTGTGACAGCCAACCTCATAGTGTGTGACAGCCAACCTCATAGTGTGTGACAGCCAACCCCATAGTGTGTGACAACCAACCTCATAGTGTGTGACAACCAACCTCATAGTGTGTGACAACCAACCCCATAGTGTGTGACAACCAACCCCATAGTGTGTGACAACCAACCCCATAGTGTGTGACCCCATGATGGGGTTGGTTTCACAATGTGTCAGAGTGTTTTTGATAGTTAATTGCCTCTTTGTTACAATGAGATGGAAAATGAGAGGGATACACATTTCAAACCAACACCTTAAACTTCAATTTAATGTAGGAATGACTGTTGAAAGATGTTTTGATGATTGCTCATCATCAGTAAAACGTGTGACAACCAATCCCGTTCTCCCCTACATATTACATCCCAGAGTAAGTCCTGATGACTGAAAGTGTCTGGTGATGAATTTTCGCTTCTTTAATCCAAAATAAATGTTGTTTTTAATTTCTGTGTGGGATGTTCTGTTATTCTTATAACTGATGATGTACTTCAGTGTTTCCACAAACTGGTGCAGTCATTATAGGATGTGATGAATGCAGCTCTGGGCAAGCTGAAGTGCAACACTCAGATTTGTACAGTACAAAAAAAACAAGTTTCCAGTTTCTGTTGGGTTTTTAATGTTATCCAGAAATGTTACAATGGATTGCCTCAGATAAATGGGTGACTAAGTTGTTCAGGTTACGTCACCGTTTCAAACCATCTGACAATGATTTTTAAAAAATTCCAAACAAATGAGAGAGCGACACGGCCTGGGCACTACTGGAACAAAGTGTGGTCCACATCAAGCATCTCAAAGAAACTCCAAAAATCAAAAGACCAAAGAGTTTTTAAAAAAAAGTTACAATGATAAATCCTAGTGTTGAGTTTGGCAAGACACGTGCCCGTGTTTTTTAAAGTATGTTTGAGTCACAGAATTAAGGAGGTCTCAGGAAAATAATGAGCTCTGCAGTCAGAAGGTATTAACAGGAAGAGCAGGAGTGGGAGTACGTCGGGACACGAGTCCAGAGGGAACAGGAATGAGAGGGAGTGAAGATGATAGAGGATGAGGGGGAGTGTGTCCTGTGGTGAACCCTGAATAACCCCGGAGCCCCAAGTGAGCTGCAGATTTGATGAGGCTGTGTGGGCTTTAGCTAAGTGGTCAGATTCCTCTGTGACACTTGGAGACAAACATTAGGATCATTAAGACTTCTTAGAACGCCGCTGTTTAAAGGCCTTATTGGACTTTTTGAGTGTGCGATACAAAGCAATTATCACCTCCTATGATACTTATTACTCTTTGGAAGTCCTAGTCACATGTGTGGAAATGTTACACTATGAAAAGGAGGTCCACTTATAATTGGAGAGATTCAATGAAGAATAATTGCTCCACATGTTGGGAGCATGCAGCATCTCAAAAGTTTTTAAAGATTGTCGTGAGTATGACTGAAGACGTAACTTCAACAAAGAAGGCAGACTCTATTATTTACATCTATGATACATGACGGACAAGTTCTACCAGATCCGTATCTGGTCAGTCTCTGATCCGTCACGGCACCAGATCTGATAAGATTCTATTCTAGTCATTGTGTTAACTTCCACTGGATCCACACAAGATGCCGGAGCACGATGCATCAATCAGCACACAGTAAATGGAGCGGGACAGGAAGTCAGGCACCGAAACTAAATTAAAACATCCACTTAATTTTCAGAATAAAACACTCTGTGTTGTTGTAAGATCTTATTTAACTTAACTATGACAACAAACAGTCATTTTGAGCGGAACCAGGCCTGGAGTCATCAAGTCAGAGGTTTTCAGAGGACCAGAAAGACAACATGGATGAGGAGAGGAGGAGGAGAATCCTTGATTCAGTGATTGCCACTGGAAAACCTCGGTCACATGACTCCAGCTGTCTGGCGGTCCTGCTCCGTGCTGCGTTCTAAAAACGCAACCAGTAGGTGTTGACGGACAAGAGAGCGCAGAGCCAGACTGTAGCATATCGGAGACGGACTGGACACGGATCTGGTGGAAGTCCTGTGTAAGAGGGTATCTTTTTGGGGGGCATTTTTGCTTTTATTGGATAGGACAGCAGAAGAGAGGCAGGAAATGTGGGGAGTAGAGAGTGGGAGAAGACATGCAGCAAAAGGTAGAGGCCGGGATTGGAGCCTGCAACCGCTGCAACGAGGACTATATAATCTGTATATGGGGAGCACACTTAAACCGCTAGGCCAACAGCACCCCGATACATAAGAGGATTTAGGGTTATTATATTAAAGTTAAATACACATATGAATTGTACCTCCTTAAAAGGCTATGTGTACATTCAAATAGTCTCCACACAGAGAGGTCTGGTCCAGCAGGGGATTTGAGATTCCCAACTCGGTCTCAGCAGATGTGTGTCTAACATGAGTCTGGTCCTGCTGGAGGTTTCTGCCTGTTGAAGGAAGTTTGTCCTTGCCCACTGTATCTTACTAAATACTTTGAGGTGCTCTGCTCATGGTGGATTAAGATGAGATCAGACTGAGTCCTGTCAGTAAGAGGGGACTGGATTGGGTCTTTATTAATAACAGAACATAGAGTATGGTCTCGACCTGCTCTGTTTGTCTTGAGATAACGTTTGTTGTGATTTGGTGCTATACAAATAAAGATTGATTGATTGATTTGAATGAGGATCCCTCTCACTGTGAGGTGACAGCACGAACCATTACACCGCTGAGCAGCTGGTGGTTTACTGTAGTTATATTCTGTCTGTTAAGGTTGTTGACTACATCTTAGTAGGACAGTTTAAAAAATGCAAAGTGTGCAATCATTTTCTTTCTGCATATAAGACAACCACAGCTTCTTTGTTTCCTCCTTCCTCCAGCCTTTTTGTAAAGTCAGACCAAACACATCCCTAACCTCAGCCCAAACATTGCACTGGACACAGAGATTAAATCAATACTGAACCTCTCCTCTAACTGCAGGCTGTGACAGAAAACTAGTACTGTTAGTGTCAGCTTGAGTAAGCTACAAGGATCCCTGCCACACCACAACTGCTACTTGGTGCAATTGTGTGTGTGTGTGTGTGTGTGTGTGTGTGTGTGTGTGTGTGTCTGTGTGTGTGTGTGTGTGCTGCTGAATGTGTACAAAAACAACACTAACCTTGCGGTCCTCTTTGAAGAGCTCTGCTGCTGAGGTGAAGTGTGGCACAGCGTTTTTACAGTGCGGACACCCTGGAAGAAAAGGAGGAGGAGGGACACACAGATGGGACGTTAGTGCAGCTCATCATTAACCAAAACATCCAGCGTCATGTCCTGAACATCACCGCATACGAGTGTAATGTACTGTAAACACGGTGGTGCTAACACACTGACATTTACAGACACAAGCAAAATGACTTCCATACATCGTCCACTCAATCACACACGGTCGTAAAGCATGTGGCCCTCCGTGATCCTGTGGTTATTTGGAGGTTTACGCCACATTAGAGATGGTTCACTTGCATGTTATGAGCGGCGGTAAATCTCTTTACTGCTGTCATAAACACAACAGCTTCCTGCTCCAGCAGCAATCTATACACGGTAAATCAATACACACAGATATAACATGAGAGACCACAGCTATACATCAGACAGAAGGCTCAATACAACCTGGTGGAGGAGAGATGATCCAACAACAACACAGCTGACCAGGTTATAAGAAAAGCATCAATCTGTGAGGGAGGTTTTTATATTCTGGTTATATCTCTCTAAAACAGGAATGATGTGTTTCTGCACGGCACCTTCAATCACTGTTATAACTCTGATGATGTTTACTTCCTTTGACTTCCTGTCCTGCAGGTTGTTAGCGTCTTCTTTTGTTGTAAGCACTCAGTTCGGCTGTTCATCTCAATCAAAGTGGAGTTGTTGAAAATGGGAAAGGACAAAAAAAAAAAAAAGCAAGACCATTTCTGGTGCAGAAATAGATTTCAAGGGATGAAAAGAAAGCTGAACAGAGGATGATCTACGTGCAGAGTCAGGGTCATATCGCAGCTTTTGACGAAAGCTCACAAATGAACAGCTTTAAAGCTCCTGGGAGTTTTTTTTAGCTGGTTGTGAAACAAGCTGAAATCTATACTAATACCTTTTTATGACCAATGAAAGCAAACAAGACCACCAGCAAGAAGATTGATCATTTCTATTAGGGATGTAAACAATTAATCAAGTATCGATTAATTGATTGTGAAGAACTGACTCAAACACATTTCTTTTGTCTCGATTTTCTATCTATGGTCTCACATTTGGTTCAGCTATCAGGGAGGTGTTTAAAGTTTAAAGCATGTTTGGATGTGAGTCAGCTGACTGAAGTTGTCGCGCATAGCGGAGACGCTCAGCTGGGGGCTGCGGCTGAGTGACAGGTCTCCATGAGCGCTTTTTTTCTCTGCAGCCAGACTTGTTATGACCCGGTTGCGCTCCCTGCTGACACCTGACCGCGTTCACATGCTTATTTTTCTCAATAAGAATGAGTAGACAGAAAACTGGACACTGACAGGATAGCTGAAGAGAGACAGGAAGCATGGGGAGTGGAGAGTGGGGGAAGACATGCAGCACATGGTCGAAACCGGCAACCTCTGCGACGAGGGCTGTGGCCTCTGTATGTGGGGTGCTTAGACCACTAGGCCAGCAGAGCCTCCCTATATTTTATTTTATTTTATTTTTTTATTGTGGCTTTTTTGTGTTATCTATTGCCTTTTTAACATCTAGTCTTCTTCACTAATATTTGTTTTTATTGATTGTGTTTTTAAGCTTGTACAGCACTTTGGCAAACTGCAGTTGTTTTAAATAAAGTTTGACTTGACTTAACTATACTGTGATTTAACGTGTTACATTATACCATTGTGTTTATATACTGAATCCCTTTATTTTTTTAATTAATGCATTATTTATTTTTATTAAGCTGCCTATATACTTTCCTGACTTACTGTAAATTTCTTTCTTGCAATTATATTTCAGATCCAAAACCCATGTGGGACGGGAGGGATTATAAATAAGGAACATTTGTAGGTTTAAGTTTTCATCTGGTTTTTCTTTTGCACTGTCATCATTACGATGGCATGGCTGTGTGAATTTTTACTGTCAGAATTTATGGATGATGTAGAGCTGCAAAGTCGATCAAAAATGAACAAAAAGTTGGTGGAAAAAAAGAAAGCACAACTGAAACATGTACAGGACAAAATCAACAAAGAGATAAGATGCACTGCTTTTCCAACAAGGAGCCCCACAAACTCTACCTCCTCACAGGAGCATTACGCAGGTATATGGCATCCTTTTTTTTGAATATGCACTATTTTAGGGATGCAAAATATTTGATTGAGCGTTTCTATCAAGCAGTCCACTCTTCTGCTTTTAGGCTTTTAGCATAAAAGGTCCGTATCTGATAAATGTAAGAATGAACAAGATGATCATATCTCACTACATTCATTTTTCCACTCTTGACACCAGACCTACAATAACAGAAGATCTCAGGGTTGGTTTCCAGAAGTCATGAGGTGAATTAACATAATTATTCCAGTGTAAATGGATTTCAAAGTGCACTCAGTGACGGTGGCCACAGTGAAAGTTAGGTATTTTTTACTGTTGCGTGCATGCCCACAGGCATCTACACGCACAGCGATACCTCTATTTTCAACTAAATTATACATCAACTCTGCAGCTGTCCGCTTGCCTTCATTTCCAGAGCTGCCTCTCTCAGCCAGCAGTCAGTAAAGAAAGAAAGAAAGTCGGAAATCCATTTCCTGCTGAGGGACTTTTTTTATTCTTAACATTAAATGGCCTTTTAACCTTTACAGGTTCTGTCACTACGCTGAGATCTCCAGATCAAAAAGCCGGCTGTGTGTTTTATGAAATGTGCCGCCCTCACATGAAGGGTGCAGAGCGAGCGGGCAGGTCGGTGTTACTGCTCAGAAAATTACCTGAGAGGAGAATGAGAGGAGTTAAACGAGGTGTCAGAGCGGTACAGGAGCATGTCTTCACATCCACCCTCAGTAGGTCTAATGTGTCACCATCATTTCTCTCCTCTGCCAGCACAAACATTGTCACTCGCCTTTCACATAATTACAGACAGATAAAGGAATGAGGGTGAAAACAGGCGGTACTTTGGCTTTGTCTACTGATCAAAAAGCAAACTATAGACTCTGATTTAATTCAGTCTCAGCTCAGTACTGCATGAGATACCAAAGAACAAACAAGAGAGAAGACATAATGTCATTTATGTTAAACTCACTTATGCAGATATGAGGGTGAAAGGTAAATAGACCTTTGTTGAATATCTGATTGTTCTGTCTGAAGTATCTCCAAAGTCAATGTCTCAGCAAGCAGCTGTGCCTCATCAAACGCTCTAAGAGACGAACGCTCGCTCGCTGATCAGACAGCAGCGATCAGAGGGCAGATGGGATGGGTGGGCTCGTGTGTGCAGCAGGTTGTCGCTGCCTGATGTTGCATCTGGAGCATCTCTTTGTAGAAGGAAGCACCAAAGGGTCTGACAGAGGCAGCAGACTGACCGCTGTTTGTGGCCCGTCTGGCTTTGAAACCTCAGACACAAAGGGGCAAGAAAAGCAGAAACAGAGGTGCATGCATAGGTTCCAAGTCTGAACTGACAATTAAGACAGTTGGCCACTCTGTATTCATCCTGTGAGGACTCACATGTGGAGTGGGTTCGTACATGTTTGAAGACGAGTTCATGAACAGAGACCACTCTGAGTGAAAGTTTAATTTACGTAAAATGAGCTGGTGCAAAGGATCGTACCAGAGGTTTTGAAGAGGGTTGTCTGACTCCAGTCTGCAAAGTATGTCCAGTCACACCCTTAACTGTATAAATAATGGACAACGTGGCTTCACTTCTGCCTATTCTGAGATGAGAAGCCAAAAGACCGCCTCATAACGCGCTGACATATTGTGCTCTTGCAGCCAAGGCACGCACAGAAGCGACCTGGACGGGTAGAGCCGCAGGACTGATGTCACATCCTTCCCTCCGACCAAAACACACATCAAACTAATCCATAAAATGTTGATGATCCCTCAGGTCAGTGCAGTCCACAGCAGAACAGATTCTTGTGTTGATTTGAAGCAGACTCTCATGGTTATGGAGAGCTGGGTTTAGTTTTCTCTGGTTGTTCTTCCTCTACTCTGTTAATCTAGTGCAGAACACTGCGGGAGCCAGAATTGGTCAACCGAGCAGTCAATGAATCTTGTGTTTTTTTTTAAATCAAATAGCTTATTTAAATTTGAATTTCTCAGAATTTCTCAGTCTGAGAAATATCAATTTGAAGTGTATTTTAATTTCATAGTTTGACTCATATTCCATCTGTTTACATGAGGGAGGCGGGGTTTATGAGAGCTACACTGCAGCCAGTCAGCTATAAATCATCAGGGTTTTTTGGGGGGTGGGGGGGGGGTTCTTTTGCCTTTATGATAGGACAGCTGAAGAGAGACAGGAAACATGGGGAGTAGAGAGCAGGGGAAGACATGCAGCAAATAGTCGCGGCCAGGAGTCGAACCAGCAACCACTGTATGTGGGGCGCTTAGACAGCTAGGCCACCAGTGCTCCCTGGCATCTGCTTTAATACACCATTTATGTGAAACCCACATGAGTTAAGGTCAAGAGTGGAAGTTTGGGGGTTAAAAACCTCAAATTTGGGCACAAATATAAAAAATAATTCAAAAGTTTTTAGTCTTGTTTAGTTGCTTTTAAATCCTCCCTGTTATGTTTTAGTGACCTTTGAATATGACCTTCAGAGCTAAAGAGAGGGCTGATCCTCTTCCATAGAGCCCTCCATGTTTCTACAGTAGCTTTAAAAAGACAAAACTAATAATTTCCCCTTTTTTTTGAAAGGTCAGCAGCCACAAAATTCTTTACAATGGTGCTCAAATTCAAATTTTATAAATAGAGTTTGAACACACCTTTTCATTCAAGGGTTTTTATTTATTTTAATTATTTTCAACATTGTAGATTAATACTGAAGACATCAAAACTATGAAATAATCTGGTTTTGCCATAATCTGGATTACAGCAGTAGTCAAATAGGGCTATCCATTGTGTGCTAACCCTACCTCTGAACAACACAACTGATGGTCTCAAACACATTAAGAAGGCAAGTCATTCTACAAATGAACTCTTGACAAGGCTCATGTTAATTAGAAACCATTCCAGGAGACCACTTCATGAAGCAGACTGAGAGAATACCAAGAGTGTGCAAAGCTGTCATGAAGGAAAAAGGGGGCTACTTTACAGAATCTAAAATCTAAAACAGATTCTGCTTTGTTTAACACTTTTTAGTTCATTAAATAATACCATATATGATCTTTCATAGTTTTGATGTCTTCGGTATTAATCTACAGTGTTTACAATAATTAAAATAAATACAAACCCTTGAATTAGAAGGTGTTTCCAAACTATGTGTATGTGTTTAGGTATCTTCAACTTAAAGAGAAGTCATGACTCCAAAAGTAGAAAATTCAAACACATTTGATTTGTTTGTGTCTCTTTCTTCTTTTATGGCAGTGTGTTAGATGACGAAAGCGATCTTCATATTGAGCATTCATTCACCAGCTAGTCAGTCATTTTGTCTGCCTACATTGTGGTGCTATGCAGATAACTTACAGTGGTTTTTAAAGTTATTTTAGTGTTGGGGGATAAGTATGGGGGAGAGAATAAGGATGACATGCAGCAGAGGATCGGTGACTTCTTAAATAAGGGCTGTAGCCTCTGTTCACAGGACGCTGACTCTAATTGCTGAAGCTGGTTTTTGTTTGAAACAGCTGACCCACTGCTGCTGGAAACTTTGAAGAGCCTGAACCATGCAGTGAATGTTCAGCAAACCAAAACAATCCAGAGTCTAAATAATTAGAGCAGCAGTTAGTGATAATTCTCTGAGGTTCATTACTTTGATAAACTTGTGTTTAGTGCTTGTATTGCCTTTGTTCAATGTCCAGAAGCTATTTATCAGCAGAGCTCTGTTCTGAAAGCCATTATCATGTGAATGCTAAATAATTCTGACCTTACCGCAGACATGAGAGGCTTGTTATTCAAACTTCAGGCAGTGTCAGAGCTACATTTTGAAGACTAAAGAGCTAAATCAAAATAAAGGTCACTATTTTATTATTGATTCATTTGAAAGGAAAATCTCATCGACATGATTCTCTCTTTTGGACTTGACTTAAAAGCAGCACAAATGTTCATGTTTTCCAGGAACCCCCCCGAAATTCAATCAGAACAATGATTTGTCCCCTTCTTCAGACTTGAATAAATCTATTCTGAGTCATGTGAATCATTCCTCAGTCTCCCAGAGGCTTAGGCGGGGTTCAAATACTGAGCATGAGTGGCTTGACAGGCAGCTCAGATTTACGTATGCACACTGGTTTAAATCCAGGGTATGATCACAGCAAGTCCAACAGAGCCGGGCTGTGATTGCAATTGATTGCAACAACTTTAAGAACTTGTAAACACTTTAACAGAACCGGCATCTGAAACAGAACCCTCAAGGCTCAAGTGATAATAAGCTTTCAGGAGCTGCTCCAGATCTCTATTAGGGGAGGGGGGAGGGGTTGGAACTGCTAATAGGAGTTAAGGCAGGCCATTGTGAATTACTCAAAAGTTCTTACATGGAGCGTAGAACATGACCAGAGCATGTTTTTTCTTCTTCATCGCTTCACGAAAGTCCTCTGATCCAAGATGGCTGACGTGGGAGGGTTTATCTTCCCAGGACTGCTCTGGTGGAGGAGGAGCCTGAGGACTGCAAACAAAACACAGCATAAATCAGGTGAAAGCACAATAAAATGAAATGGAACCCACATGTAGTTTTCACCAAAGTCTTTCCAACTAAGGAAAAGTATACAATGAACACTCATGGGGCAAAAGTCGAAGTCTTTTCTAATAACATGATCTCTGTTTATGGAGCCTGAAACGGCTGCAGATGGGATGATGTCACTGGAGGTCCATCTGCAGAATTGATCCTTTAAAATACACAGAGAGAACAAGCAGCAGCCTCTGGTGTTGGAGAATGAAGCCAATGGAGGGAAGAAAGGCGCAGTACCTTAAGTGTCCACTTGAGGCTGGATTCAGAAGCTTATGTTTACAGTCAGTAAAAATAAACTGTTTGGTCTCTACTTCATTTACGTCATTTCTTTTTGTGGAACAAATGCACTGGGCTGATTTTTTTTACATGATTCATGTGTTTTGATTATATTAAAAGTTGCGTATTACTAGGCATAAGTAGGGGCATGGTTGATTTGACTTCAGGGTTGTCATGTTGTGTGCCAGGCAGTAAGGCTACGACCTCAACTCCACCTCTTTGCCAACTTCTTGAGTAGTCTGATGGAGTCAACCTTTTAAAATAGGGTGACCGTCATCTTTGGGCTTCGTAAACCTTCCTCAGAAACCAATGGGTGATCAGTGAGACCAGTGGGTCAGTGAGACTACTTCCATGTTTACTACATGTCTGTGAAGGTTCTCAGTCATCCAGGTCATGGTAATTCGAAATTAGATCCGTAAGGCAACTGGACTGGTGGAAAATCTTTAAGATGTTTCACCTCTCCTCCGAAAGGCTTCTTAAGTTCTGACCAGACTGGGGAAGAGCTAGAAAATATAAGTAGCTAACAGTCGTGGGTGTGTCCAGGTAGTCACAAAAGGTGCATTTACACCAAGAGTTCTGGGGGTCTTTTAGCCCCCAGAACTACTTTCCCCGGAACTGAAAGGTTCCTGTGCCCCCATTGTTGTCTGCATTTCGACTGCGGGCTGAAGTCCCGGGTAGATTGTGCAAATCAGGCCAGTGACGTATGAAGAAAAAAATATATATTAAATAATATTTTGAAATCTTAATAAAAAAACTAAACTAGTATGCATTCCCAGGAACTCCCTCTGTGTTTCAACAACTGTGTAAACTCAACAAACACCGTTACGTTCAACCGGAAGTCCCAGGACCTTTGAACAGTACTACCCCCCAAGCAGGGGCTTTTCAGGGGGGAGATTATCCACCCTGAACTAAATTTAGACCCTGGTTCCTCCGGTCGAAACGCACGTAGTTCAGGGGTAAAGTCCTTAGTTCCGGGGTAAAGTTCCTGCGGTTGAAAAACACCTAAAGGGTCCTAAGTAGGGTTGTTCGCCTAGTTCCTGGCAGTTGTTTACCTACCTCCTGACAGTTGTTATAGCTGGCTTATATTATCTAGCTCTTCCCCAGTCTGGTCAGAACTGAAGAAGTCTTTCGGAGGAGAGGTGAAACGTCTTCAAGATTTTCTACCAGTCCAGTTGCCTTACGGATCTAGCTTCGAAGCATGTTTAATGGAGCGACGCCTGCGAGCTAGTTCAGGCAGACAACTCGAACTGCAATGCCATACACGTCACATGTCCCACTCTCATATCCATCATCCAATCCTGCCCTCTGCCTCTCAAATTGGTGGTCTATTTAAACTGGGAAAAAATCTCCCATCTCTCCCTCTGCCTGTCAACGACTCTGCTGCTGCATGCCATTGCTGATATTTCTTCTTCCCCGCCGCCTCCCCAGCTTCCACCTGCAGGCTCCGGGGGTGTTTGGTATGTTTTGCTCATCACTCCTCAAAGTCTGCATGTAAACTTATCTGCAGGGAGTGATGAGGCCGGAGCCTGGGCGCCAAACATGAATATGTATTTGCTGCTACAATAAACAATTTAAACGTGAGTTGTCTGACTGAACTATAGTTAATGTGAGAGGACAATACACAAAACACTCTTCTATTTACCCGTATGGTTTTAAATCAAAAACCAACAGTGAACGTAGGTTGATGCAAGAGAAAGACAGAACAGCTTCGAGCTCAGGACTGAGACACTGGAAAGTAAATGAGTGCATGTATTGAACTCTTGAAGAAGTAAAGAAGTGATTGCTCTCCCTGATGAGAGTGTGACTCACTTTTGCAGGAACTCGATGATCTTGTCTTTGCTGCGGAGGTTTGGCATCGTGTACTTCTCTTCACCGTTTACAAAATACTTGACAGTTGGGAAGCCGGAGAGCTTGAAACGATCCGCTACGGCCTTGTGCACGGTGGCATCCAACGCTGCCAACGCACCCGGGCTCTGTGAGGGGGAGAATAACAGCAAAGTTAAAGCAACGTGAAACTTATGTAAAATAACAATTATGGAGTGATCTGCACCGTAGACTCATTAGTTATGACACCAAGTATCACTAATTCCAAAGAAAATGAAGCAGCAGAGACTGTATGCTTAAAAATGTTGCCCTAATGACACCAGAAAAGAAGCAAGAAGGAGAAAATGAAATGATATGCTGAGTCCTCAGGGCGCAGGGTGAGGGAGGCTTTAGTCCATCCATATTAGATAATGGCCCAACTTCTCCAATTGACCTCTGCTGTCGGGCAGAGAGCCACAAAGAAAAGGTCCAAGCATCGGGCCGGTGGGATGCGCATGGATGAGATAATTGCTGCAGTCACTAGGCTGAAGTTTTATAGGCCCTGCCCCTGAATGGGGAGTGTTGGATTAACACGTAGGACCGAATGGCCTAAGAGGAGAGGCGAGGAACATGAACACACCCGGCTAATCAGAAACACATCGAGAGCCGGCCAAATCAGCCCGGAGCCCACAGGCTGAGAGAAGGGATTATAATGATCCGGTAATGAGGCACCGCTGCTCCATGAAGTTCTGTATGTCCATCAGTCAGCAACACAGGCCCTCTGGATGATCATGCAGTGCACAAGTGAACACAAGCAAAGGTTAGGGAGACTTACGTTGGCGCCCTTGTTGAGGATTTCAGCGGCTTCATCGTACTCTGGCTTCATCTTCTTGCAGTGTCCACACCCTGGAGGGATCAAACCGAACATGAGAGATCATACTGATACCTGAGAGTCACATAAGCTCATCTTATAGTCATTATGTCAGCTTTAATTAAACGCTTCACAACTTCATAAATGTTTAGGTTTTTAAAACCCTCAAAGCTGGTGATTAAAACCATCAACGAAAAAGGGAACAGCGGCGTCTTAAAGTTCAGCATCTGAAGTGAAGATAACTTTATGAGCATTAAAACTTCAAATAAGACAACTGAGGATCAAAACACATGAAAATAAACAGGTTTTTATACAGGAAGCCACATTTAGCTATAATAAATCTGTGATAGCAAATGAACACCATGAACATCAGCCTACGATCTGACCCACTCATTTACGTGATGAAGGAGCAACCTCTCAATCTTAGAGTCTGTAAAACCTTAAAAAAATCCCATGCTATGAGTGCAGTCATGCAGTCTTTGCACGACATTATGCCCTTGGAGCTGTCTAGTTAAATTAATGCATCCACAGCTGTAATCCTCTGTAGCCTCTCTCTGTTTCACCCGGGTTAGTTGGTGTGTTTTTTCTGCCGGCACGCCGAGGGAGGACCTGTAAACGAGACGACAAGAGTCTCCCATGTTCACGTCTGATCACTTATTACATGCTTCACCCTCAGATGTGGGTGTTGGTGTTGTCATTCTGCAAGATATTCCAGGCTGAGGGTGCAGAATACCAAGAGGCTCTTTTTCCTGTTTGAGCTTTAGGGATGAAGAGATTAGAGGTGTCGCTTGTTTTTGTGCTTGTTAATAAAAAGATGCTACCTCTGGATTTGTTAGCTAAATGTAAGTAAGTAAGTAAAGTTTATGTGGTACAGCCACAGACTGTATAAATAATGGACGTAGTATCCGTGACGTCACCCATATGTTCCTGAAGCGCTGTTTTGAAGCCAATCGTCTGCGGGAGCCATATTGGAAATGCTGAACTCAACCAAACATAGGCCCAATCTCAATGTCCACCCTCAGGCACTCACTGACTTTGAGGTCCTGAAGTCTGTGAGGGTTTAAGGCTGCCCCACTGTCAAATCATCCAGTGTGTGAGGGATCCCTCTCTGACTTTTTGAGCCCTTTGTGCCCTCTTCCCATAAGTGGGCACTTTTGCAGACTTAGCTTAAGAGAATTACCCAGAGTTCATAGCATTGTGACGTGAACGACGGGATTCCCAGGGGAGGCCCGCGAACATGGAAGGGTCAACGAGCGCTGTAACATGAAGTAAAAAAAGTGTGAAAGTAAAAAAGAAACATGAAAGTTGCAATGAAACTTACAGGTAAAATAGTTTGCCTTTAAGTATAAATATAGATAACAGCCTTAATCTGTTTATCTTTACACATATGTATACAGTATAATTTATATATTTATAGTCATAAAGCCTATTTATATATTTATAGTTATATAGCCTATTCATATATTTGTAGTTATATAGCCTATTTATATATTTATAGTCATATAGCCTATTAATATATTTATAGTCATATAGCCTATTTATATATTTATAGTCATAAAGCCTATTTATATATTTATAGTCATAAAGCCTATTTATATATTTATAGTCATATAGCCTATTAATATATTTATAGTTATATGGCCAATTTATATATTTATAGTTATATAGCCTATTCATATATTTGTAGTTATATAGCCTATTTATATATTTATAGTTATAAAGCCTATTTATATATTTATAGTCATATAGCCTATTCATATATTTAAAGTTATATAGCCTATTTATATATTTATAGTTAAATGGCTTATGTATATATTTATAGTTAAATGGCTTATGTATATATTTATAGTTATATAGCCTATTCATATATTTGTAGTTATATAGCCTATTTATATATTTAAAGTTATATAGCCTATTTATATATTTATAGTTATATGGCTTATGTATATATTTATAGTTATATAGGCTATTCATATATTTGTAGTTATATAGCCTATTTATATATTTAAAGTTATATAGCCTATTTATATATTTATAGTTATAAAGCCTATTTATATATTTATAGTTATATAGCCTATTCATATATTTGTAGTTATATAGCCTATTTATATATTTAAAGTTATATAGCCTATTTATATATTTATAGTTGTAAAGCCTATATATATATTTATAGTTATATAGCCTATTCATATATTTATAGTCATATAGCCTATTCATATATTTATAGTTATATAGCCTATTTATGTATTTATAGTTATAAAGCCTATTTATATATTCATAGTTATATAGCCTATGAATATATTTCTATTTATATAGCCTATTAATATATTTCTATTTATATAGCCTATTAATATATCTATAGTAAAGTAGCCTATTTATATATTTGAAATGTTGTGGTTAAGCAGTCTGTAGGGTAAAAGTCTGGATCACATGCCAGTCAGTCTTCCCTTAAGTGCCTTGAATTTGAGGACAGTACAAATTGTGCAATAAAACTTCCTAACACCGCTAAGGTGAGCTACATGACGTCATGAAGGTCACGTGAGAAGTTGCAAAGTGCTGTCCCATTCCCAGTTGTACAGTTTGAGCCCTCACAGCCTCCTGTCCTCAATCACTTTCCAGGTGACGTCAGTTAAGTCAAGAAGGGCTCAGGGTTTAGGGAGGACATTGAGATTGGGCCTTAGTGTGAGTTAAGAGGTGGGATTTGAGCCTCCTAGCCAACAGCTTTGAGTTCCCTCCTGTCAGTCATGTCCTTATATGGGCAAAAACTCGTAACCTTAATATCTTCTGAACCGTCGCGTTAGATATAAATTTACCCCCCATACAGTGTGTGCCGATAGAGAGATTAGCTACGTAGAACCAAGCCATTTTTTGAACCGGACTGTAATCATGTTTATTTCTTCTGCAAAGATCGTCTTTTTTGAATGGGTGTGTATGTGGTTTCTGGTGTTTCTGCAGCCAGCCTCAAGCAGACGCTCGATGAACTGCAGTTTATAACACTTCCACATGGGCTTCATATTTTGAGACCGGAGGTTGCTGCAAAGCAAGGTTACAAAGTACTTAAAAAAATATTACCCTACTGTGAAAACAATCTGCCTTACATGAAGTAAAAATGAGATGATTTGACTAGAAATTTGACAAATACACTCAGTAAGATAAGAGTTCTGCAGTGCACAGCATCAATGTCTCCATTTGTGCAAGAGAGATAACTTAACTTTTATTGCAATGTATTTCAAAATGAAGCTCTGATCCTTCATCTGATCCCACTGTGAGTCACTTAATGATAAATAGAATTATCTCCCACTCTAAATATGAATGTGGCAAAAAGAGCAAAGATTCAAAGAGAATGAGTTTCATCAGCAAACTTCACCTTCAGCGACTCGCTGCACGTCTCTGTTCTTTAATTAAGCAGCACAGCGCTGGTGGAGTTTGGTTTGGTTGAAGTATGTTTCATCTGAAGGTATTTTGTACACACGCACATGTGCTTGCAGCTTTTTTTTTTTTTTTTACTCAGCCAATCCGTCAGAGCTCCAGGCATGAGGAAAAAAAAAGTCTGTCTGGTGTGGAGGTGTGTTTAATATTGCATGAGCAGGATGGAGAGTGGCAAACACTTTGGATTTTAAAACAACCCTCAGAAACAATAATTGTCTCACGGAATGTACAAGATGTTTCCTCTTAGGATGTAATGTATGTGCTGTTTGATCAGATGAGCAGTGTCTGTATGTGCTCACAGCGCTGTTGGGCACAGATGCATGAAACAAACTCGGCACATTTCCAGACCTGTTAAATTGCCCTTGTCAAAACAGTTCAGGAATTCCTTTCTTCAATATACAATGCGGCGCTGGCTATAAATCAAGTCCGATATGCCTCGTGGAAAGACAAGAAGAAAAAAGAGAAAGAAAAAGCTGCTTCTCTTTCAACTGAGTCACTGTGAAGTGTGATCATCAGATTGTGTCGAGGCTTATGAGAGAAATAGAGGACTTTTTCCTCCCGACTCTTCAATCTGATGAGTAAGAGACAAACTAAAAGTTCGTCCGGCGCTTTGCATCAGCCCTGCTTCGAATTCAGAACAAGTGGTGCATGAGGGGCATGCTCTTAGTGTGTGTGAGTGTGTGTGTGAGTGTGTGTGTGTGTGTGTTCAGGGGGCTTACAGAAATACACTGAATTATTGCTGACTCAGCCTGAGTGTGGGGGAGAGGCGCTGAGAGTAAGAGGACAAACAAACTACCCACTCGTCACTGTAGCTGTAATACGACCTGATGCATGTTAACACAGAGAGACAGGTCTGTGTGCTCCATCTGCTGTACAGCAAACGTTGGATGTTAGAGTGTTGTAAGGTCATCCTCTGCTGCTGCTGCGGCTACTTGCTAATGGTGCATTTCGAGCAAGAGTTCCGGGGTATTTCAGCCCCCTGAACTACTTTCCCCTGAACTAAAAGGTTCCTGTGCCCCCATTGTTGTCTGCGTTTAGACTGCAGGCTGAAGTCCCGGGTAGACTGTGCAAATCAGACCAGTGACGTATGGAGGAAAACAAAATAAATGCACTACACCACCAGACCAGTACAGGGCAGTAAAACAAAGACGAATGACATTCATCACAGATGACACCATAGAAGCAGATGGACAGGCAGGTATCATTATGAGCAACACAACAGTTAGCCGGTTAGCATGAAGAGACTCAGCTGGCGCTGTTTTAGATGGTGCTATATTTCCTCACAGATGGATTCACTGAATCAACACGTGAGAGGAGATAAGCGCGAGTAGCAAAGACGTTTCCACACGGCTTTAAAATCCTTTTGAATTCAGAAAGCCGTAATCGCAGAGATCGCCCGGTGTTTCGGTTTAAACTGCGACCCTGTTAACTGGAGACTCTCAGCCGGATGCATCCCTCATAAACGTCTTTAGACGATCATTAAATATCTGATGAGGATATTTTGAAATCTTAATAAAAACTAAACTAGTTTGCATTCCCAGGAACTCCCTCTGTGTTTCAACAGCTGTGTAAACTCCACAAACACTGACACGTTCAGCTGAAGGTCTCCAGTTTACAGGGTCATTTTTAAAACCGGAACACCGGGAGAGACGCATTCACGGTGGGCTGAGAGAAGACTACTGTTACAAGCTGCTAAATCAAGAGAATCACAGCTTCTTCTTTTGAAAAGTACACACACATACAAAAAAGATAGCACAAATAAAAACTAATGAAAGAAAGAGAAATCAAGTGAATCACAGATGTGTGTAATGTTATTGTGGACGGCGGGTGGAATAAAAACACTGCAGATAATCTACCAATCAGACACGTTCAGCATTACAGGCCCCGGGACCTTTGAAAAGTACTACCCCCCTAGCAGGGGCTTTTTAGGGGGGAGATTATCTACCCCTGAACTTAATTTAGACCCTGGGTCCACCGGTCGAAACACACATAGTTCCTTAGGTCAAAAAACGCCTGAAGTGGTCAGTTAGGAGAGTTAAAATCAGACTGACTCACTTCCTCCTGCATCAGCTGCAGAGAAAACCCCGACATCCAAAGATGAAACACGTCATTTACAGCCCGATCTGCTGGAGCACGACATCCTGTATTAAATATTTTTGCTGCACTCTCTTCCAGCGACACTTTGTTTTGGTGTGGGACACAATCAAGCTCAATTTGGGAAACAGAGCGCCCAGTCAGAGGTTTCAGCGCCATGAGGGACTAAACGCAAACAACCCCTGCTGAGTGCTGTTCAGAGGACGGTGAGAATGGCCGCGCTGAGAGTAGGGACAGAAATGCAAGCTGATGGTGGTGGTTGGGAGACCATTAATCTCACTCTGACAGCGGGGCCATTAAGAAACTGCATTGAAGCAGCAAGGCCAGGCATCAGCGTGTGTTTGTGTGTGTGTGTGTGTGTGTGTGTGTGTGTGTATGTGTGTGTATGTGTGTGTGTGTGTGTGTGTGTGTGTGTGTGTGTGTGTGTGAGAGAGAGAGAGAGATACAGAGAGACACACACGCAGAAAGAGAGATTTGTGGTGTAATTGTGTGCAATAAATGTTGTGTCATGGTGTGAAATCTGTGTTTGATATGTGTCACCATGTGTTTTTGTGTGTGTGTGTGTGTGTGTGTGTGTGTGTGTGTGTGTGTGTGTGTGTTGCTGACTATGATGTCTCTTGTTTTAGCTGACTGCCCTTGATCTGCGGGTGGGTGCGGGTGACTGGTTGCTGTCAGCAGGGTGAGTCAAGTGCAGGACAAACGTCCGTGAAGGACAGAGAGGATGAGTCTGCTTCTCTCACTGCTCCAAACAGACGTTCTCTCAAACACTTTCTGTGGAGTCAGGATAAGGCTGGTGAATAATTTAACAAAGCCATGACACTAAAATTATCTCTGTTGGTGCGAGTGTTTCCCCCCCCCTAATGCTTAATTAAATGACAGTTTAAAAGTAGGAATATAAAGCAAGACAAAATACTCAGTATAAACTCAGAAACCAGCAGAGCCCCGCTGTGACTATTAAAAAAGGGTCGAGTCTGAACAGCTCGTCTGATAAAAGTAACTTCACTGTTTGGGGAAAAAAAGTTCATATTTACAGTCTTTCATGTTTATTTTGTTTTGACAGTCAAGATGAAGATTTAGTTTAGACAACAGAATGAAAACTATCTCATCTGCAACTTCTAACGACCGGAGGCAAATGTTGGATATTCGAGATAAAGGTGCAACCAAAGCCGTAACACACCGTAATGGCCCCGTCACAGCTTGATGATTTAGTCAGAGTATGCCGGCGTATCATAAAATTGGCGAGTATGCTGGTGTACGTTGCATATGTTATAGGCAAGTTTTGTATAAGTTAAAGTTAGGGTTGTTAGTCACGGAAAACTAGCAGGAATTTGAACGTAGCATTTCCTCAGGACTCCGTCTAACCCCTCCCCTTGGAGCCCCTTGGATGCCCCCACTCACATGCACAAGCGCCGCTGATTCACGACCATATGATGGTGACTGATTCCAAACCGGTCATCAGCACATCGTTTGTGTTTTGCACTACGTCAACTCATGTCTCACTCAGCAGTAAGAAAACACCAAAACATTCTCATAGTGAAAGTTAAAAACACAAACAAACATGAAATGTACGCTTTGCAGGAGGCGGGCAGAACGGCAGGATGGGATGTGATTGGTTTCAGAATTTGGCTCCTGATGGCAGGGATTGGTTGGTGTTCTCCCAGGTTTACTCCAGCTGTAGATAGCGGCTTGTTTTGGCTCTTTTTTAGGAACACATTATGTATTGATTGCCATCGGGACATTATTAAGATCATTTTAACCAGTATAACAAAAAGTGTATTTAAATCTGACAACTAACTCCAGCTTTAAGAGCACGCTGAAGCACGCTGAAGCACGCTGGTATACGTCGTAGTACGGTGAGTAAGTCACAAAATTTTGTGCATGCACAACATTTTTCGACGTATGCAGCGTATGGATCATACGTCCGGCATATCGCTGCCATAAGTTGTAGGTAAGTAATGCGATCGTTCACACACGTAGAGCTGTGTGTCTGCGTGTGTGTGAGTGTGAGAAGCCTTGGAGCCCCCCCTCAGTGTCAAACAGCAGAGCCTCTGAAACAGAAGCTGAAGCCAGCATGTCGGAGTCTGCTGGTGTTCAACAATAAAGCTGCTGTTGTTGAATTAAATGAATTTCAAAATCTGATGTTTTGAAAGCACTGCAGTCAATAAGTGTAACTTCTTGTAAAGAGCAGAGGCTGTGTTCCTGCTGGTCTCACTCCTCTGACACTCTCCACGGCTCATTTCAAAACGTACACATTGTCATTAATGAGTGGCAGCCTTTTCATACACTTTGTCTGCGTTATTACGCTGCTGTGCACTTTGCTCAAGTGGACTATAGCTGGGCATAAGTTATGATTATGCTATGTATACGCCCAAAATTGAAAAAAACATCAGCGTATGTCAGCGTTTTAGAGGCATTTTGATACGTTGGGAAAACTAAGGCTAAATCATCATGGTGCGACAGGGCCATACTGTCACTACCTCCTGATCATTGCTGCATTCAGCCTCTGTCTCTCCCTCACTGGGCCCCCCTTCCACAAAAGCTGTTGTTCATTCCAAACAGACCGATCTGATAAATGAAATTATGTCACTTGGCTTCACCTTTTCATCAGACTTACACAAATCCCATGTCACTACATTTCTCCTGCCAACTGGAAGTTTCAGTTTAAATATTAGAACAAAATATTTGAGTTAGAGGCGGTGAATAATGAGCGAGTGGATATAACAGGTCCCACCGCAGTGTGTGAGTGTGGAGGATGTGTTTTAATCACTTCAACAGCTGGAGTGTGTGTTTGCCCTCTGGGTGAAGTGCAGTGCTCCCAGCAACCTGCAGGTCTAAAAGCTCTGCAGCGAATTATGAGCGGAAATTGTGAAAACAATGACTCATCATTATGGTAAACGCTGGAGGAGAGGGACCCTGTTTTTATTTATTTATTAATGTATTTTTACAGCGTGTGGATTAAGATGAGCACAGATGGAGAAGGGAGTAGGAGGAGAGGCAGAGGGAGGAAGGAGGGAAGGATGAAGATGTGATTTGATTTGAGGAGGTAGCTCAAAGTAAAAACTAGCTTAAAGCTGGGGTTGGTAGTCAGATTTAGATACACTTTTTGTTATACTGGTTAAAATGATCTGTGTGTCCTGATGGCAATCAATACATTGTTCTTAAAAAAGAGCAAAAACAAGCTGCTATCTACAGCCGGAGTAAACCTGGGACAACACCAACCAATCACTGCCTTTAGGGTCCAATTTTTTAAACCAATCAAATCCTGTCCTGCCTTTCTGCCCACCTCCTGTGCGTACATTTCCCCAGCATGCACTCCCCGTCTCCTGCCTCTGCTTCCCCTGCCTCTATTGACTGCCTCTATTGACTGCTCGAACTCGGGCCTGTCCCCTCTGACCGATGAGGTGCTTTGCTCAGGACTGTAGTCCGGATCAGAGTCTAAAAAGCTCTCACCACGGGGGCTCTGACAAGCAAAATAATTAATGACATTCAGTAAGTCCTACAGAAATGTATATATCCCGGACGCTGTAGGAATGACGAGCTGATTTGTGAACACGTTGAGCTTTAATAATCGGTCACTGTCGGCCGTGATCACGCCAACCAACAAAACAACAATCAATGTTTGAATGAATGAAGAACTTCTCCTCTTGTCTCTCCTCTCTCTGGCTTGCACACTCTACACCTCTCCTGATGCCTTCACTGACTGTCAAAACTGTAGGAATTAAGAACATCTACACTGAATACGTTTAACAAACAGTAGAGCTGTTACAGTATTATATGTGTGTTATAACTTTTCTCCTGATATCCTGTCACCACTACAACTGGATAATGCTAGCATGACAGTTGTGAGTACTAACAGCAGCCATGTTTGTTTGTGTTTTTAACTTTCACTGTGATAATGTTTCGGTGAGGACCGGTTTTGAATCAGTCACGATCATATGGTCGCGGGGGCGTCGTTTTGGAGGAGCTCCGAGGGGAGGGGAGGAGGGGTTAGACTGAGTCCTGAGGAAATACTACATTAGAACTCATGCTAGTTTTCCGTGACTACCAACCCTAGCTTTAAGTCCCAAACAGGGCTGAAACATGATTCAGACTGTGTCGTGTTGCTGCTGCTGCACTCAGAATGCATTTCTAACAGGGATGAATCTATTTGCAAGACTGCAGAGCTGCACAGCGATAGGTCACATTTATCAACATGCTAAATCTCCTTTGGACAGCTCCCTCACACGCAGGAGGGCTCGACCAAAGCGAAACAATCTGGAGCCTTAAAAAAAAAAGTGTCTTTGCCACTGACAGAGTCTGGCATGTTTACAGAGTTCTGCGTAACAACAGCAGTGTGGTGCGTGCATAAAAATGACAAGCAGGCTTATGTAAACCATATGGCAACAATGAAGTATTCAGCCGTGAGGATGAGCTTGTGTGATACACACAGCTAAAGTTACTGCAGCGGGCTTGTTTTTGGGTTTGTTTTTCAGTTAGGGAGGTGAAACAGTGATGTTGTTTGTGTGACTAAATAACTCTTCTACCCGAGAGAATCGGCTTGAAAATGTTTCACACAGCAGGATGGAATGTGCAGCTCCTCTGGCTCGCTGCTGCACATATTTCACAGATGAAGCTACTCTGTCTTATCTGGAAATTGTAAAAGGAGAATGCTGCCAATACTCAGCATTTATTTATTATAAGTACATGCTTTAAGACAGGGGTTCTCAAACTTTTTGGAGCCAGGGAGCCCTTACAGGTGAGAAAATTGTCCAAGGACCCCCTCATAATTGTTACACAGATTAAGCACATTAGTGATGTGTCATGATCAAAAGCTGCGGCTCTGAGAGTCGATGCTTTATAGTGAATCAGAAGAGCCGGCTCACATCGAGAGAGAGCCGGCTCACAGTTTTTTCCTTTCGCTGCTTAGCCCTCTCAGTGCTCAGCCCCAGCTCTGCTCACAGCAGAACTTTGTTTTGATGGCGGCCATGCGGCCAATCACATGTGAGGATATAGGATACAGGGGAGGCTGTGTATCGTGGCTTCATCTGTTCCTTCTGAGAGAGTCTTCCCGAAGACCGGGCAAATACTCACTGAGAGGAGAAATAGGATCAGACCATCCAAACTGATCTGATTTTTCTCAATGCCAACCTGAGGACATTAATAATGTTTGCTCCAGTTTGGTTCTGGTTCTGTTTGTTTGAGTTGGTTCTGGTTCTGTTTGCTAATGTTTGGTTCTGGTTCTGTTTGCTAATGTTTGGTTCTGGTTCTGTTTGCTTGGGTTGGTTCTGGTTCTGGTTCTGTTAACTTGAGTTCGGTTTTGGTTCGGTTCGGTTCTGGTTCAGTTAAGTTCTGATTCGGTTCTGGTTGGTTCTGGTTCGGTTCTGGTTCAGTTCGGTTCTGGTTCAGTTCGGTTCTGGTTCAGTTCGGTTCTGGTTCAGTTCAGTTTTAGTTCGGTTTTGGTTTGGTTCGGTTCTGGTTCGGTTCTGGTTTAGTTCGGTTCTGGTTCGGTTCGGTTTTTGTTCGGTTCTGGTTCGGTTCTGGTTTGGTTCTGGGTCTGTTAACTTGAGTTCTGGTTCGGTTCTGGTTCGGTTCTGGTTCGGTTCTGGTTCGGTCCAGTTCTGGTTCAGATCGGTTCTGGTTCGGTTCGGTTCTGGTTCAGTTCGGTTCTGGTTGGGTTCTGGTTCGGTTGTAGTTCTGGTTTGGTTCTGGTTCTGTTAACTTGAGTTCGGTTTTGGTTTGATTCGGTTCGGTTCGGTTCTGGTTCTGTTAACTTGAGTTCGGTTTTGGTTTGGTTCGGTTCGGTTCTGGTTTGGTTCTGGTTTGGTTCTGGTTTGGTTCTGGTTTGGTTCTGGTTCAGTCCGGTTCTGGTTCAGCTCGGTTCTGGTTTGGTTCGGGTTCGGTTCTGGTTCAGTTCGGTTCTGGTTTGGTTCTGGTTCGGTTTTGGTTAAGTTTGGTTCTCGTTCCGCTTGCTTGAGTTTGGTTCTGGTTCTGTTTGCATACGTTCGGTTCTGGTTCTAACCCTAACCCTAACCCTAATCCTAACCCAAAACCAAACCCAAACCCTAATCCTAACCCTAACCCTAATCCTAATCCTAACCCCAATCCTAAACCTAACCCTAACCCTAATCCTAACCCTAACCCTAATCCTAACCCAAAACCAAACCCAAACCCAAACCCTAATCCTAACCCTAACCCTAATCCTAATCCTAACCCTAATCCTAACCCTAACCCTAATCCTAATCCTAACCCTAACCCTAATCCTAACCCTAACCCTAATCCTAACCCTAACCCTAAACCTAACCCTAATCCTAACCCTAACCCTAACCCTAACCCTAATCCTAATCCTAACCCTAACCCTAACCCTAATCCTAATCCTAACCCTAACCCTAACCCTAACCCAAATCCTAACCCTAATCCTAATCCTAACCCTAACCCTAACCCTAACCCTAATCCTAACCCTAACCCTAACCCTAACCCTAACCCTAATCACAACCCTAACCCTAACCCTAACCCTAATCCTAATCCTAACCCTAATCCTAACCCTAATCCTAACCCTAACCCTAACCCTATCCCTAACCCTAATCCTAACCCTAACCCTAACCCTAATCACAACCCTAACCCTAACCCTAACCCTAATCACAACCCTAATCACAACCCTAACCCTAACCCTAATCTTAACCCTAATCCTAACCCTTACCCTAATCACAACCCTAACCCTAACCCTAACCCTAATCCTAACCCTAACCCTAACCCTAACCCTAATCCTAACCCTAACCCTAACCCTAATCCTAACCCTAACCCTAATCACAATCCTAACCCTAACCCTAAACCTAACCCTAATCACAATCCTAACCCTAACCCTAACCCTAACCCTAACCCTAATCACAACCCTAACCCTAACCCTAACCCTAATCCTAACCCTAATCCTAACCCTAACCCTAACCCTAATCCTAACCCTAACCCTAACCCTAATCCTAACCCTAACCCTAACCCTAACCACAACCCTAACCCTAATCACAACCCTAACCCTAACCCTAATCACAACCCTAACCCTAACCCTAATCCTAACCCTAATCCTAACCCTTACCCTAATCACAACCCTAACCCTAACCCTAACCCTAATCCTAACCCTAACCCTAATCCTAACCCTAACCCTAACCCTAACCCTAATCCTAACCCTAATCACAATCCTAACCCTAACCCTAAACCTAACCCTAATCACAATCCTAACCCTAACCCTAACCCTAACCCTAATCCTAACCCTAACCAAACCCTTATCACAATCCTAACCCTAACCCTAACCCTAACCCTAACCCTAATCCTAACCCTAAACCTAACCCTAACCCTAATCACAATCCTAACCCTAATCCTAACCCTAACCCTAACCCTAATCCTAACCCTAACCCTAACCCTAATCCTAACCCTAACCCTAATCCTAACCCTAACTCTAACCCTAATCACAATCCTAACCCTAATCCTAACCCTAACCCTAATCACAATCCTAACCCTAACCCTAACCCTAACCCTAACCCTAATCCTAACCCTAATCCTAACCCTAACCCTAACCCTAACCCTAATCCTAACCCTAACCCTAATCCTAACCCTAACCCTAATCACAATCCTAACCCTAACCCTAATCCTAACCCTAACCCTAATCCTAACCCTAACCCTAATCACAATCCTAACACTAACCCTGACCCTAATCCTAACCCTAACCCTAATCCTAACCCTAATCACAATCCTAACCCTAACCCTAACCCTAATCCTAACCCTAACCCTAATCCTAACCCTAACCCTAATCACAATCCTAACCCTAACCCTAATCCTAACCCTAACCCTAATCCTAACCCTAACCCTAACCCTAATCCTAACCCAAATTCTAACCCTAATCCTAATCCTAACCCTAATCCTAACCCTAACCCTAACCCTAATCCTAACCGTAACCCTAATCCTAACCCTAACCCCAACTCCTAATCCTGATCCTTAACCTAATCATAACCCTAACCCGAATCATAACCCTAACCCTAATCCCCTAGTCAGGACCCCACTTTGAGAACAACTGCTTTAAGAGACCCAACCATTGAACGGTCCAGAGCCTGAGATATCATGTTCCTCTGTGCCATTGAGTGCCACTGTGTTCATAACTGTTTGAAAACACAGTGGTTCTGGTATTTATTGTATGTTTGTACCACTTTCATTCAGAGTTTAAAAGGTGTTACACCGACTCTTGTGGTGGTGAAACCAAGCGGCAAACTCCGGTCTCAAACGATGAAGCCAATGCGGAAGTGATATAAACTGCAATACATCGAACATCCGCTTGAGGCTGGCTGCAGTAACACCGGAAACCACATAGATATGAATGGAAAAAAGACGATCTTTGCAGCATTGATAAAACATGTTTACAGCCTGGTTCAAAAAACGGCTTGGCCCTACGAAGCTAATCTCTCTAATGGCACACACTGTACGGGGGTGAATTTTTTTCTAACGTGACGGTTAAGAAGATATTAAGATTACGAGTTTGCCCAAATAAGGACATGACTGACGTGACTCCCGGTCGGGAACACACAGCCATTGGCTATCATACAGCTCCCTGTCCTGCCAGTGCTGATGTTTTTATGCTGACATGTTTATTGACGGGTTGGTGCTGACTGCCTTTGCACAGTTTTTGAGTTGAGTGAGCCGGATCTTTGTTTGTACTTGAAATGTTATCCGTTGTCACCCTCCTGAGTCAGCACCAGAATTACTAGTCAGTTAAATTAATTATTAACACTTTTATTATTTTAATTCCTGGTCATATGTTCTGTCTAAGCTGTAGTGCAGCCATCTGCCACAAGCTGGTTAATTGCAAGCTATAACGCTTTACTACCAGGATGTAAACAAACACAGATGACAGATGGCACCTTATAGTGTGTTGCAGTTTTTCAGTATTTTGATCTAGAAGACAGAAATAAAGTTATATGCAGGCTGAGTCAGCTGACATATAACCGCTCAGATAGAGTGATGTGTAACCTGCACAGGCATGTGGATGTTAACCTGCAAGAAGGACCAAAAGCTGTTGGTGCTAGCTCTGCTAATGTTAACAAACTTTGACACTCTTCACCCTCAGACTCTGTGATCCTGTGTTTGGCCGTGTTAAACACATTGTGCTCATTTTGGAAAGTTTTCTGAGTGTTTTCTTACCTTTAGATAAGTTGGTTAGTCTAAATTAAAGGTGACATATCACGCTTTTTTCATATATATATTTTGGTCTAAGAGGTCCCCAAAACATGTCTTTAAAGTTTATTGCTCAAAAAAACACTTTGAAATCAGATTTTGGTCTGCCTGAAAACCCCTCTTCTTCAGTCCTCCTCAGAACGGTCTGTTTTCCCTCTGACCACGCCCCCTCAAGAAGTGGGTGTGGCCTCGGCTCTCCAGCACATTGATCTAATGTTTACATGTTGGCTGAATATACACAGCTGTTCACAGATCGCGTTACTTCAACCCTCCGAATCTGATCCAGAATCTGATCCTGCCGGAGAGGCGCCTGCAGCAGGACCTTTCTGAACCATTGGTCACAGATTTAGTGTTTCTTGTTTTATTGATCAGTATGTAGATGTGTGTCTTGGTACACAGCTACGAACATGTAGCTATGTGGCTATGCTAACTAGCGCTAGCACTTATCCATGATAAGTAAAAATCATCCACTAGATCTTCAAATCTGCAGACGTGGGGAGTAAAACCGACCTCTGCCAGAAAGGCAGCAGGACCTTTCTGAAGGATTGGTCACAGATTTTGTGTCTTGATGTTTTATTTGTTCGTATGTCGACATGTGTCTTGGTACACAGCTACAGCTACAGCTACGAACATGTAGCTGTCTAGCTATGCTAACTAGCGCTAGCACTTATCCATGATAAATAAAAATCATCCACTAGATCTTCAAATCTGCAGACGTGGGGAGTAAAACCGACCTTTGTGTTTATTAAGACAGCCTACAACTAGCATGCCTCCCTCCTAAGCTCCTTGTTAGCACACATGTGTGCAGGTAATGAAAAACGGAGGAGGGATTCAGTATTATTTTATACAGTCTATGGGCTGAACAAGCTCCGAGCTCTGACTCCGTGACAGACCGGATATTGTTGTGACGTAACAAAAACACAGAAGTCTGAAACGGCTCGTTTCACACACATTTACAGAAAGGTGGAGAAATCAGAACAGGGGCAGAGTGGATTTTTTTAAATCTCGGGGGGTTTGTAGACAGGGACACATATTTCAGGTAGAGAACCATTAAAAAGTCGATTTTGCATGATATGTCACCTCTAAAACCATCTCAAGTAGGGATGTCAACAATTAATCGAGTATTGATTAATTGATTGTTGAGAACTGACTGGAACACATTTTTTTGTTTGGATTTTATATCATGAGGAACAAACATCATGTGGTCTCATATTTGGTTCAGCTATCAGGGAGGTGTTTTAAGTTTAAAGCATGTTTTGATGGGAAGCCAGCTGACTAAATGTGTGGGGGGCTCAGCTGGGGCCTGCAGCTGAGTGACAGGTCTCCACGAGCGCTATTTTTCTCCGCCGCAGGACTGATTATGACCCGGTTGCGCTCCCTGCTGACACCTGATCACATACACATGCTTATTTTTCTCAATAAGAACGAGTAGACAGAAAACTGGACACTGTGAGTCTGAAATATGTTTCTGTTCAGTTCCCTTGTTGAAGTCTGAGCCTTCACTTTTATGACTGTATGTCCGCAGAGATTATGAGCCGGCTCCACACGTTGATATTCAGCATGTTTAACATTTTGAACACCTCAACACGATCCATAGCTATTCAATACCATCAGTAATATACATTTTGTCATGAAGGAAATTTTGAGTCAAGGGAAAAAATGCATTTGGCATTGTTTCTGACATGGAAAATGTTCAAGTTTTTTTCTTAATTATTAATGGATAATTGATCGTTAACATTTGCAAAGATCGATCATGGAAAATACTTGAAATGTACATCCCTAATCTCAAGTTTAGAATCCAAATTACATTGTCTGAAATGCTTTTTAAGGTTTAAGATGGAACGACTTGGCCACAGTTGGGATAGAAAACCCTGAGAGATTGACTAATGCATAACTAGTTTGGCTTTTTGTGCGCATTTGTTTGCTTTTAGTAAAAGTAGCAGTTCTAATATCATCATCTTTGAGGTCTTTAACTCTGAACCGTTACCTAACCTGGTGCATGAGACTGCATGTGTGTTTGGTTGAAGGAGCCAGATGTTAAAATATCTAAATGAGAGGATTGCATGCTTTGCTTTGCCTTTCAGAAAAGTGTGTGTAACTTGAATACCTCTGTAATGGAGATAATGGCTGTAATGACTTCTGAATACTTCATTCTTTACAAATTCTGACATTACACAGATCAAATAATTGATTATGAAAATAATCATTGGTTGCAGCTTTTCCAATTTCCAGATTGCATTCTTACTCACAGGGAGCGTAGAACATGATCAGAGCTGCAGGGTGTTCCTCCAGGAAGCTGTCGAAGGACTCATCGGTCAGGTGGAAGACCGCAGAGTCCGTCTCCGACCACGGCACCTCGGGGGTCTTCGGCTGGGGGGGCAGAGGGCTGAAACAGGAAGGAGGAGGCCACAAGTAGAGAGGTGAGGGACAGTTTAAAAAGTGGACGGCTTCCAGCTGGTGAGTTATCTGCATGAAGCAAAAAAATCTGATACAGCTGTAGCTCACACTCCACCCAACGTCTCACACAAACACACACACACACACACACATCTGGAGTGAAGCCGCCCCGCCTTGATGACAGAACGCAGCGCTGCAATGCCAAGAAACAGTGGACCCAAGTATAAACAAGAGCACATTTCTGGCTGTAATGCACACAACGTTTAGAGTCATTTAAACATATTCTCCTTCCACAATCCAGGATAAGATTTCTTGAAGAATAACAGCACAGAACAATTGTGCAACTGTGGCGCTGACAAATGCTGCATCTCCAATCTCCTCTAGTCCCCTTTTTTCTTTTATCAGGAATGTCATCAGTCTAATATACATCTGTCTGATGTATACGAGGCGGAGGTGCAGAGTTTATCAGGGACTAAAGGTAAACTGAGACCTTATCAGATGACACTTTGGTTGTTTTCTGCAATGTAAGGTCGAGTTTCCTCCAGGTCTGCATCTAGATAACCACACCAGTCATGCTCTTCTTCTTTTATTTGTGTTGCACTGCAGCAGAGGGCAGTGGAAACTTACTCTAACCTCTACTTTTAATAATAATAATGATAATACATTTTGCTTATAAAGCGCTTTTTTGAATACTCAAAGATGCTGAACAGAGGTTAAAACCATCATATAAAACAACAGATTCCCAAAAACATGAATGAAAAGCATAAAATACATTTAAAAGCAATCATACGTTCAAAGAAATTCTAAATAGGTGGGTTTTAGTGAGTGTTTTGAAGGTGGTCAGGTTGGGGCAGTTTCAAATGTTTAGTGGTAAGGAGTTCCAGAGGGTTGGGGGTGGCGACAGAGAAAGCTCTGTCCCCCCAGGTTCGGTGCTTGGTGTCAGGTGGTAGGGAGAGGAGGCGGGCGTTGGAGCATCGGAGGTTACAGGAGGGGGTGTGGTGGCTAGGGATGGGTACCTTTCACATTTGAACCGATACGGTACCGATACCCGGTACCTGGGAATCGGTACAGGTACTCAACGGTACCAATTTTCGGTACTTTAGTGTGTTTATGTGGTAATAAATGTTATTTTTTTTAAAAATCTCAAATTTGTTTAATTTAACATATTTATTTAATTTAATATGAAATGAACAGAAACAGGATTATATAGGTGATTAGATATATTAGCTGACACATACTCGTTGCGTCTAATTGCTCTTTCGGGAGTTTATCAATGAACACACGTGAACGCCTGCGGACGGGAAAAAGTCAGATCTGTGTCTCTTTATAATAACAGGACACAAAACTCACTTGTTGGGCATTCACGCACACAGGAACGGTTATAAACAGGGCAGGTAGTCGGAGCGAGAGGGTCAGTCTCAACCATAGACTGTATAAAATAAACTCAATCCTCCTGCTCTGCCTCGCAGTGAGTGCGCGCGCCTGTCAGCTGCAGGCTCCGTTTGGCGCGCTCCCGCGCAGATGTAGAGTGCAGAGAGTAGAGAGCAGAGAGCAGAGACGTCCACCTGGTCAGTCTCTGACTTTATTACAGGGCGAAAGTATGGAGAATCGCCTCCTCTTCCACTCCCTCACAGTCACAGGGATGCGTTCAAGGTACCGTTTGATTTTACGTGAATCGGTACTCGGTAGTACCGACGGAATTCGGTCGGTACCTATAAAAGTACCGAATTCGGTACCCATCCCTAGTGGTGGCAGAGCAGGTCGCTGAGGTAAGGGGGGGCCTGGTTATGGAGAGCTTTGTGGGTGAGGAGGAGGATTTTAAAATGTATTTGCTGTTTGAGCCAGTGGAGGTTTTGGGGGACAGGGGTGATGTGGTCACGGGAGCAGGTGTGGGTGAACAGGCGCGGTGGCAGAGTTTTGGATATATTGTAGTTTGTTGAGTTGTTTGGAAGGAAGGCCGTAGAGGATGCTATTGCAGTAATGGAGTCTGGAAGTGATAAAGGCGTGGATCAGAGTTTCGGCGGTGGAGAAAGAGAGAGATGGACAGAGACGGGCGATATTTCTCAAGTGGAAGAAGGTGGTTTTGGTGATGTGGTTGATGTGATGTTCCAGAGTGAGATGGGAGTCAAAAATAATACAGAGGTTGTGAATATGTGAGGGAAGCATTGATGATTGAGAAGTTGGAGTTGTTGGTGGTTGGGGTGAGGGATTTGAGGCCGATGATTAAGAGGTCAGATTTTCTTTTTGTCATCTTTTATGTGTCCGTTTTATTGCCTTTAGTCTGCACCTTAGAGTAACTAAGTGTGGATTTTTATAAAAGTAGATTTTATGATATCCAATGTACAAAAGTAGAGTATTAACTGTTTCAAAAGTGCAGTTTGAGAGGAGCTGTTGCTTCTCTTAACACAAGAAATAAGACCACACAGCTGTGTCTTAGTCCTGAAGGTAATAATTTCAGAGCAAATCCCAAATGGCAATGATCTAGTCCGCTGACAATGAGTGAATAACTAATATTGAGAGGAAAATTAAAACAACACAGTGAGACAGCTGTTTCGAAGCGTAAGAGAAACGTCATCAAGATTTGAAGCAGGGGTGACGATCGCTGGAGTGCAGATAAAGAAAATGTGAGCGCCACAAAAAGACCACAATGGATGCAACATCTCAAAAATGTGAACACAGGGAATTAGACTATTTTGGAAAAACCTTTCAACAGCAGTTACTGCAAAACTCCCTCTTCAGCTTTTTCTTCATCTGCACAATCTCCAGAAGAAGAAGAAGAAGAAAAAAGTCTCTGACACGACAAACTGCAGATGTGATGATGCTTGCAGGAGGCCCATCCTCCACATTTTCACCATATGGAGCAGATTTATGTACAAATGACTCATCTAAATTTAGTGGCCTGAGGGGAATCCATGTAGCTTATTTTTGTTTGTGCCAGAGGGATGAGTGTGTGTTTGGAGAAGTTTGTTTAACCAGTGTTCATCACCTTTTTGTGTTTTTTTTTACTGAAATATGAGGTGTAATTAGCACTCAATTTAAAACATGGCAACCACTCTGTCAAAACTTGATTGCCAGCTTGGCAAACACCCCTAAATCACACTGCTGCTGCTGCACCACGAATAAGCAGAGCGGTAAAAGCATGATGCTGGGGAGGGAGTTTGTTATGCCTCTGGGCTTAAGAGAGCGTAGCTGGAATACATCCTCTGCCTGTCTCGCTCCGTTTCCTGTGATAGCTGTGAAAGCTCTGCTCTGTGCCCTCTGGCTGCTGCCCCGTGGACAGTCATGCTTCTCCAGCCAGGGCCCTCCGACATGAGTGGAGAAGGGAGGAAAAAAAAAAGGGGAGGGGGAGAGAAGGCAGCAGATCCAAGCTGTGGTTGGAGACAGAGGGGTTACAAGCATGAGCCAGGGTGAGAAAGTGAAATGAGACAAGAGCAGAGCAGGTGTAGATTGATGACACCGTGGCAAGGTGAGTCAATGTGCTGAGAGGAAAGAAAAGGTGTGATGGAGACCACAGAGGAAGGAAAAGGTGATGGCAGACACGTTCAAGGTGAGCAGTGGAAGCTGTTTACTCATTGTGAGGAGACAGACGGTCGGAGTGTAGTTTTTGGAGTGGTGTTCTGTATTCGTATTAGCTTGGACACAAAGCATCTTGAAGTGTGCACATTTAGAAACCATCTTTTTACTCACTTCCTCATCCAGTCTGCGATATCCTTGGCTGTGGCTCCGTAGTTTTCATAGTTGTGGAGGAACTTCCCTTTCCTGGAGGACAACAGAGGACAGAATAAAATGATTAGACAAAGTCAGGAATGGACGCAGCTTTGGCTCGAGCCTGTTTAAAGAATTTCCAACCATTGCAAATGTGATATCTGACATTTAATTAGAAAAGCAACAATTAGGGCGCTGACTTGGCCTAATGGTTAAGTTGCACGGCACACCCACGTAGCGGACGGCCAGGGCTCGAATCCAGCCTGCAACCTCCTTCCTGCATGTCATTCCCCAACTCACTCCAAGTTTCCTACACCAGTGGTTCTCAAAGTGGGGTCCTAGGACCCCTGGGGGTCTGCGAACGATAGCGTGGGGGTCGGTGAAATTATTATAATAAATATCTAATAAATAAAAAAAATTTTCTGTGTCATTGAAAACAGCATATATACAGATTAGGGATGTACATTTTAATTATTTTCCGTGATCGATTTTTGGAAATGTTAACGATCAATTATCGATTAATTGATAAAAAAAATATTATTATTATTCTTACGTCAAAAACAATGCCAAATAGGTTGTTTTCCCCCTAAATTTTATTTTCTACAGCAACAAAATGCAAACAACTGACGGGATTGAATACGGGTACATGTTTGACACGCAGAATATCAACGATCAGGCTCATTAAAATATTCTCCGCGGACATAATCTTATAAAGTGAAGGCTCATAATACTAACAGAACAGTACTTCAGACTCACTGTGTCCAGTTTTCTGTCTACTCGTTCTTATTGAGAAAAATAAACATGTGTATTCGGTCAGGTGTCAGCCAGGAGCGCAACTGGGTCATAATCAGTCCCGCTGGAGAAAAGCTCAGACGGCTCTGATGTTGCTGGTCTGTAAACGTAGCGTACCAGAATTTCCCACCTGTCTGTTGCCTTTGTATCCAAAGGTGGGAAATATCCTGTTTAAAGCTGTCAACCTTTGTGTCCGTGTTGTTGTTGGCAGCAGTTTTGTATTGATCCTCTTTTAAAAAGCGCACGTGGAGACCTGACGCGCAGCCGCAGCCGCCAGCTGAGCGTCTCCGCTGTGCGCTACACCTTTAACAACTGAATCACATCCAAACATGCTTTAAACTTAAAACACCTCCCTGATAGATGAGTGTAATATGAGACCACATGATGTTTGTTCCACGTGACGGAGAATTGATAACAAAAATGTGTGTTTCGAGTAATTTCTTAACAATCAATTAATCGATAATCGATTAATTGTGGTCATCCCTAATACACATGAGGACCATTTGCGCCAATGAAACCAGCATATTGTACCCATTACTCCCACCCTAATTGACTTTGGGCAAATAGAAACCGATATAATTGTGACACGTCACATCAATCTGTCATGTATCACTCATACACACTTCACTCCGGTCACAACTGTTCCTGCTACTACTTAGCTTTGCCTACTAGCTATTGTGAATTTCTCAGTCCCTCCAGGAAGTTGCGATTTCGCGATCGCAACTATCAAAGCAAATTCAACCAATCAGCGCGATTTTTTCGCGGCCCTGCACTTTTTTACAATCACCGCAACTTTCCCGCAAATTTGACCAATTACCTCAATCCCAGCCCCTGTACATCATCGGTTTTGTCATAAGTTTCACTTCCTTGGAACATAAACATAAGTCCTCCCTTGATCGGCACTTTTCAACAACAAAACACGCACAGAGAACGGGTGAAAAGAGGGGACAGCAGGCAGGACAAGTGACGATGACAACGTTATTATTTATAGATTGAGGGGCTCAGTGTTAGCTTGGTCTCTACCTGCAGCAGGTGTGCTTTATGAACCAGCTCTCCTCACCTCCATGCATCTGTCTTATCTTCATTGATGATTTTTACCCCCGGTGTGCGTTAGTGACAAAGACACAACCGGGGGACGTCTGTTTACTATTTGATGTTTGACGTTGTTGCCGTGGTTACCGTAAAAAGCTCTGCGTCTACAGCTTGATTTAATCCAGTTTGGTGAAGCATCAGACACATTCAGTAAGTTTTGATCAACTCCTTGTCATCAAAGATGCAGATTCATTTCAGAGTGCCGTGAACTGACTGTGCATCAGTCGCTGCGAGGTGCATTCAGGGACCGTCGTAAATGTGCAATACAGCCCTTTCATGGCATTTTTCTGTGAATCAAGAGAATCAAAATACAGTCAGTGGTCACATCAAGAATGTTTTCTAAAAACAACTGTAATTTAGCATATTTACTTGCCCCTGAGTTATTGGGGGACAAAAGCAAAAAAAAAAATCGCAACTTTCATCGCAATTTTTTCAAAAAGCTGTCGCAAATTCAGGCTTTTTGGGCCGCAACAATCACAAAAAAATCCCGCGAAATCCTGGAGGGACTGATTTCTAAATCAGTTCACATGGTCAAGTGATGCTAAGCCCAAGCTAGCTAAATTAAGAAAATATGACAACAGGTATATAGAGTTTGGTTTTATTGATAACAGTGACGGGAGACTAAAATGCGTCATGTGTCTTCAGGTGCTAGCAAACGAAGCTATGAAGCCAGCCAAGCTAAAGCAACATCTGATCACCCGGAATATAAGGACAAAACTAAAGACTTTTTAGTCTTAATTAGTTTTTAATACATCCGCCAGAAAACACAGCTGGTGAAGTTTTTTCTGTTTATCACTATGGAACAGGTCAGAAGTATTTAGATTGATAAGTTTTACAATACGAACAGTTCCAAGGGCATCTAAGAGTGCAAATGTAAGCATGTGATTAATCTATGTAACAATTATGAGGGGGTCCTTGGAAAATGTTCTCACCTGTAAGGGGTCCCTGACCCCAAAAAGTTTGAGAACCCCTGTCCTACACTATCCACTGTCCCCTCCTCTATCAATTATAAAAAAAAATAATTTAAAAAAAGCAACAATTAAAAAAAAGTTTCTGGTGAAATGTCTGCAAAATCATATTTCCTCTGCAGGAATAAAAACATCTCAAGTATACACACCAGCTGAGGTAGTAAAACCAGAGAATTCTCAAGCAATATCCTCCTCTCCAGATTTATACCGTCACTATATATCACCCCTGCAGAATTGGATTTTGGAGCAGTAAGGAGCATACTGAAAAGGTAGCATGCTACCCGATTAATATACAAAGACAAAGTGAAACATAGTGAGCCAAAGCATAAACATCCAAGGAGTGTGTGAGGCTGCCAGAGAGGCTTCTGGGGCGTTTTTCACTCAAAAAACTGAGTCACAGCTGAGATAAACTGCAACTGTTGTTAATCAAAGATGACCTCAGCTGCTGTCCTTAACCTGAATGTCTTTCAAAGCTGGCGGGGGAAATTAAAGCTCCTCTGGGATACTTGCTTTTTGTAAATTTTGGCGTCACCTGCAGACAAAGCGGTCCCACTTATTTCTTTGCTGACCGTAAGTGAAGTTTTCTGACAACAGACATCATCCTGTTGTCTTTTAACAGCCGAACACATCAGCTTCTAGTAATCTTTGCCATGAGAAATATTTGATGGCGGTGGGTAGTGCTGTTGCCTCACAGCGAGAAGGTTTCTGGTTCGAGTCCCTGGTAGGTCAGGTTCCTTTCTGTGTGGAGTTTGCATGTTCTCCCCCTGCATGCGTGGGTTCTCTCCGGGTACTCCAGCTTCCTCCCACAGTCCAAAAACATGCTCACCAGGTTGATTGATCACTCTAAATTGCCCGTAGGTGTGAGTGTGTGCGTGAATGGTTGTCTGTCTTCCATGTATGCGCTGTGATAGGTTGGCGACCTGTGCCTTCTGCCCAAAGTCAGCTGGGATAGGCTCCAGCCCCCGTGACCCGAATGGGATAAGCGGTCAAGATAATGGATGGATGGATGGATGTTTCTTTTGTGTGATTTTGTAATCACTCTTTCTTTCTCTGACCAATCAGCAGTGGTTTAGAGCATAAAACATAAATGTATAGGTGTAGTTTATCTTCATGCTGATGGACTCTTTTGCTTTTGTAGGTCAAGCAATATATTCTGACTAAGTGGAAATCAGACGTCCCTCCCCCACAAAGATACAGGCTTAATGAACTGACATCATACTGTACTCCAGAGAAGATTCTTTATAATGTGAGGAGAAGACCTTTAATATTCAGGCTGATTGATGAGAGAATGTATGGATGCTATACCTCGACTAAAATGTGAGGACTGATGCTGGATTATGCTTTTATTTTTTCCTTTTAAATTCTGGACTTGAACATTGTGTTATTTTGTATCATACTGTTCTGTCAATCATATTGTTCTTTTTGACAACAAAAGAAATGTGTATGAAATGTATGTAATGAGAAACCAAGGGTTGAGGTGGGGGGGTATACTGTATGTAGTTGTTTCTGTTTTTCTAATTTTTCTTTTGTTTTGTATTTTATTGTTGTTATAGTTGTTTGCTTTCTCTTTAAATTTTCACTGTGAAGTTAGACTACACTTTTTTTTCACTCTCATCCTCTTTATTTAATATTCTTATTATTGCTTTTATTATTAGATTTCTGACTCATTTATTTTCAAACTGTGAATTCCAATTCCATTATAATTTATATTACTGTTTGTCTTTATTTCCTTTATTTGCATAAAATGTAAAAAAAAATAATAATAATAACTGAGCACAAATGATTTACTTTGACTGTAAGAAATAAAAACATCAAAAAAAAAAGAGAGTCTGTCATAAAACAGTCTGTTTTATGACCGCTTAAAAAATCTTCTGAGGGGGCGCCATTGGTCTAGTTCTTGTCGCACCAGTCCCAGGTTCAACCCCCAGCGTCTACCATTTCCTGCACGTCTCCCTCCTCTCTCTACTACCCACATTTCCTGTCTCTCTCCAGCTTCCCAATCCAATAAAGGCAAAAATGCCACAAAAAAGAAAGAAACTCGTCACAGGAGCTTTAATACAGATTGGTTTCTAAAAGATCATAACTCAGGGACGTATCTTTAACAAAAGTTATTTTACTCTATGAGTCAGATTTTTTTAAAAAAAATAGAATATGTTTTACAAAGTAAAGAGTGAAGTCAGTGTTTATGTCCAAAGACTTGATAAAGAAAGCACACAACTCAATCAGCCTTCAATCAGCAGGGAGTCGTAGCTCCTCTTCCCATTCTGCAGGACTCACCCTGAAGAAGTCATCCAGGTCATGTGTTGGAAACACAGACAGGATACTGAACACTATCACAGCAAACATATCATAACCCAGTTTCTGAGACAAAGACCTGGATCAGAAACAAAATGGCTCAAAGCCAAAAGGAAATGTTTTATGGGCGCTGACAACAGACTCTGAGGAGAGGTTCAACAATGATTGATACTCTCTCTCTCCTCTGTCTTTTATTTTGGTTGTAAGCTTAAAAATACATTTAAGAAAATAACACTGACCCCTTCTAATGCATTTGAAATGAGCTCCAGGCTTCTCCACGGCTCACACACGCTGAACAGATTGAAAACTTCTGCAGATATTCTTCAGGAATGAGTTTATCTCGCCTGCTATTGGCTGTGACAGCATGAAGCGGATGCATGGGCTCAGCCTCGTATTGAGGATCAGTGTCAATGGTTTACATCCTGTGGGCAGTGTGATTCTGCGAACACAGAGGGTGGTGACAACTGCAGTTAACAGCTCCCGAGATACCGAGTGGACACCATTAAAGGTGATACACGATTACACACACCAGAAACCTGCTTTTCAAGTGAGCTGACTGCTGAGGCCGAGCGTTTCTACTCAGAACTCAATCAGTGAGATTTATGAACAACTCAGTATGTGTTTGCTTTATCTCTGCTGCAGTAAATACACAGACGCCTTGTAAAATGAATTTATAGATATGGAAGTCATTAACCAAGTGGTGTCCAAACTTTTTTCAAAGAGGGCCACATTTGATGTTGTCAGAATACCTCAGGGCCAGCGGCTCCTACCGAGACTTAGGAATCATAAAAGTTATATATGAAATCTATTTAATAACAATTATTTTACATTTTTCTCAATAAATCAGTAACTAGGTAGTCCTCAGTTCTCCACAAGCCACATAAACATTAGCAAACTTTATCTTTTCTGGAGGAAAATGGTCGGGCAATGTGGGAAAAATATTGTATCATTATTTTTCTATGGCAGGATCACGATCTGGATTTCATCACACTTCTATTTCAAGTTGTTTTTAAGACTTTTCTGACCAGCAGACAACATTTTAAGAACTAAATAATTATTTTCCTGCATTCTGTACTATTTTTATTTACCAAATTTTGCATTTTCTGCACAATTTCATGATTTTGATCTTGTCTTGTGTCCTCTTTTGTCCCTTCTGAACATTTAGTGTTCATCAAGAACATTTTCACATCATGATAAAAACATTAATTTGAAAAACCTGTCAACTTTAAGAGTTCTTGTGTTTCCTCCTAATTATATTCTTGCAGAATATCCAGAGCTGTGGCTTTATACAAGTAGTCCATTTGAAGCTTTTTGAGACGTTTCTGGATTTACTTTAGTTTTGTTTGTGCGCTTGAAAGAAACTGCAAATGTACAGATGATTCAGAATGTGATTAATATCTGTGCTATAAATAACAGGTTTTAAGATGGAAGCTTGGGGCCATAATTAAATGGACCTTGGGCCGTGATTGGCCGTACTTTGGACATGCCTGCATTAACCCAATAGTATTGGGTGTCATTCAGAATCAGAATCAGAATCAGAATCAGAATCTGCTTTTCGTTGTACAAGTACAATGAAATTTTGTCTGGCTTCTCTCCGAATTTAACAAGAATATATATAGGAAAAAAAAAGTTCATCAAAGACAACAGCTTGGCCATAATTCTCCTGTCAGCCACCACCTCCACAGGATCCAGGACTGAGCTGGCCTTCTTCCCCAGTTAGTTCAGTCTTGCTCTCCTGTATCCTGTCCGCCCACAGCAGGGGAAATCCTTCCAATGTGGCGTTCGTGTCCGGTGTTAGCTCTGTTAGCATGATGCTACTCTGCCAGTTTTCCCTCTGGTGCTGGGTTAGCTCGTCCACCTTATCGTAGATAGATCCCACAGTCCCCATAACGGTGGTTGGAAGGACAGGTCGATGTCGTCTTTTGTTTTTATATATATATATTTTTGGCCTTTTTGCCTTTATTTGATACGACAGCTGAAGAGAGACAGGAAATGTGGGGAGTAGAGAGAGGGGGAAGACATGCAGGAAATGGTCGACCGGCCGGGAATCGAACCGGCGACCCCTGCGACGAGGACTGTAGCCTCTGTATGTGGGGCACTTAGACCGCTAGGCCACCAGCGCCCCATGTTGTCTTTTTTTAGCTTGCACCTCAGTACCAGCACGTCATCCTTGCCTCCTTCTCCTCAGCTCGCAGGGAACATCGGGCCTAGCATTGTTTAGCATCGACATGCTACGGGCTGCTAACAGCTGATCTCGTATGTAAACAATGCGACCATGGTTACACGTAGGATCTCCGGACACACACAGGAACAAAAATAGTAAAAACACTGCTGCAAACGTAGCCAGTTTGGAGTCCATGGCCAACAAATGAGTCATTAAATGTCATGACAGGCTCCAAATACAAAGAGAAGTAAACAGATATGAAAAAATTGTTGAAAAAAGAACAACAAAGTGAGAGCTGCTGCAACAAGCAGCCACTCAAACGGCTCTAAGAAACAAGATTGGGCAGAAGGGTTCAAAGGGACAATCGAAGGACAAAGAAGCTGACGCAGCGTCTCTTCTCTTGTTTGTTTGTTTAACTGATAGAAAGTTAAGGCGTGCCGCTGTGTTGGTTAGTGAGATTTCTTAATCCCCAGGACTAAAAAGGTAAGAGACCTTCGACGTTTAGTCTTATAGCGGGTGCAGAGGCGAGATAATTCCAGTTGCATTGATGCCGATTTCCCCTGCAGTGATTAGCTGCTGTTTATCAGTGAGGGGCTCATTACTGAAGCCAATGGGCTCGGATGGTCGTTAGCTAACCCCTGCGCTGACACTAATGTGCTCCCGGCTAACGGACCGGCTCTGGGCTCGGCTACGCACGAGTGCACGGGTGTGTGTGCATGTGTGTGCGTGTGTGTACCTGCGCACACAAGAAACAAGGGCACATGTGCAGGGAGAGAGCAAGCGCACACACACACATATACACACACTGACACTAACCACAGAGGCACTTAATCAGTCCCGGTCTAATTAAAAGGCCAGACTGGAATGAGAGAGTGTTTAATGCGGGAATAGGAGCGATAACGCTGGCGCAGGAGGAATAAGAAGAACAAAGAGAACGCACCAACACTCTGTGAACAACACTGTAAATATGAGAGCGGTGCAGGGATGCTCTTGCTTGAGGGGGGTCTGCGTTAACAAATATGATCAGTCACACTCCGAGCCCCTACTGTGTATACGGCTGCACACGTTGTGAGAGTCTGTGTGTGTGTGTGAAGACGGCAGAGCTGTACAGTAAACTGAAATTATCGGCTCATCAACAGCATAAATTTCTCCCAAACACTTAATAGAAGCTCTGAGGCCAAGTGCTGAATCAATGTCACACGTGGCCTTAAGGTGTTCTCCGAGATGAAAAAACTTTGGTACAGTTTATTAAAAGCCTTTACTTAGTCTGGCACATTAATTATTAATAAGGCTGGCTTGTTCTGAGTCTTCAGGCGGGAAACGGCGCTGTGTGAAGGAGTGCGGCTCCTATCCTTTCAGAGAGGTAGCTGCATTGGCACAGTGAAGAACAAAACCACAGCACACTGGGAAAAAGTTTAACTTTGTTGAACATCTCCCACAGTTTTACAGTTCTGGTGTTGTAAAGTCCTGCCTAATGGAGATATTAATTACAGTGCTGTGTTCTGGTGTGTGATAATACTGCATCATTCATCTCCTGCTCAAAAAGGCCTTCCTGGTTCTTACAGCCGAATTCCACCAGATATGTGTCACGGCACCGGATCTGATAGGTTTCTATTCTAGTCAATGTGTTAACTTCCACTGGATCCGCTCCGTTGCGTTCCGGCTGCATCTCTGATCCAGCACGCCAGAACGCAACAGATCAGATACGCAAGACTTCTATATTTGCCAGATGCCGGAGCACTACGCATCAATCTCAACAGAGCGGATGGAGCGGAACAGGAAGTCAGGTTTCACCAAAACAAAATGAAAACATCCGGTTAATTTTCAGAATAAAACACTCTGTGTTATCACCAGATCGTAGTTCACTTAACTACAACAACAAACTAGGGGTGTGTGATACCACAAATTTTGGTTTCGATCCAATATGGGGCGGCAGTAGCTCAGTCCATAGGGACTTGGCTTGGGAACTGAAGGGTCACCGGTTGGAGAGGTGCTGGTTCACTTGCCTGGGCACTGCCGAGGTGCCCTTGAGCAAGACACCGAACCCCAACAGCTCTGGGTGCGCTGGTTGATGGTAGTATCCTCACTCTGACATCTCTCCCTATGCACGCTCACTGCATGTGTGTGCATTTGTATGTATATACCAAGAAAACTGTATGTGTAGCATGTCCAAAAATAGCATGAGTGAAAAAAATCGAATTTCCCCCCTTTCTTTCTTTCTTTCTTTCGATACTTTCTATTATTAAAAGCCTCTTATGTACTTTGAAGTATTACATGCGTGTTAAAAAACACAGGACAGTTTTTAAAGGCAAACAACAAATACTCTACTTGAAGCATTTCCCTCCTCCTCCCTTCTTTTCTCTTGAAACTCAGACTTCTCTTTGACGTGGATTTCTCTGTGTTTTATCAAATTGGTGGTGTTACAGTAGCGAACAGCCTTCCTACACACGTCGCAGCTTGCTACATTTTCAGTGACAGCTGTAAAATAGCTCCAAAAGATGCTCCCCTTACTTTCAGCCATGCAATGTATGTCTGATTGGCACCGTAAGTCAGGGTGCGCGCTGCGCGATGCGTTCGTCGTTGTTTGAGCACACAGGACAGCAGCAGTAGAGAAGCAAAGAGTGCATGCACTAAGTGTGTTCAAGAGAGCAGAACGTGGTTTGCACAGACAGCTCTATTCTTTGAGGAAATGGATAAAACCCAGAAGAGAGATACTGTAACTTGTATCGATCCTATTGACTCTAGAATCGATCTTCAAAAACGAGGCGTAGTATCTGTAGTATCGATATTTTGGGATTGATTCGCCAACCCTTACAATAAACCGTCATGATGAGCGGAGCCAGGCCTGGAGTCAACAGGTCAGAGGTTTTCAGAGGACCATAGAGACAACATGGATGAGGAGAGGAGGAGGAGGATATTTATCAATGCAGGAATTACCCCGGGAAACCTCGGTCACATGACTCCAGCTGTCCGGCATTCCTGCTCTGTGCTGCGTTCTGAAAACTCAAACCGGTGGGTGTTGACGGATGAGAGAGCACAGAGCCTGACCGCAGTGGATCGGAGAAGGACCAGACACAGATCTGTTGGAAGTCCTGTGTTACTCTACCATCACAGTAGGGCTTTAAGAGGCAGCAGCTCGCCAGTTCAGCCCCTCGCAATGTTAAAAGTCTTGTTTTCAGTTAAATCTCCAATCTCCACAGACTGCTTCAAAAACCAAAGACTGCTAACTACAAATTCAAATCAGACGTTTAAGACTCCCAGTGCTGCTAACCAGAGCCTTAGGACATTCAGCAAATCTTTGCATAGAGAATAAAGAAGCGAATCCACCCTGGTGGGCAGCTGGATCCAGGGAATGCGTTGGGCTGGGGGATTTTTGTTTGAAAATTGCTTCAACACAGAGCCAGTTTTTAAATATGTTGGCAATAATGTTGTCTGTCAACCACGGGAGACAAAGACCAGACTCATTTGAGCTCTACTCCAGCTCTGTTAGCTGATAGTGGCACCCAGTTGCACTCAATATCCTCAATTCCCCCCTGAGTTCACTTTTTTCAAAGGGAATACCCAAACCTCGTCTGAAACTTTCTTCTTGACACCTCACAGAATAAAGTTCTCAACCTCCTGGGACAAGATTGCAAGCTGTAAGTCTGCCGCCATCATATCTGTTGGTGTTTAAGAGCTGTGGACTGCACTCTCTGTTTGAAGTGGCCCTACTCTGATGTTCTGAGCCTTGGAAGTGAGGGCTGAGCCTAAAGTGAGACGGATGAGAGGAGTCGACTCACTCGAAGTAGCAGAAGGTCGGGTAGCCTTTGACGTTGTACTCCTGCTTGAGGCCGTCAAACTCGGCTGGGTGCACGTTCATCCCCGCCAGGATCTGAAAGACAAAACAAAAGGAAGGTAAAGTGAGGTTTGAGTTGTTATTGGAGTCAAAAGGGAAGAGGAGGCAGAGAGACAAGAAGGAGAGAGGACAGGAAACATCAGAGCAGGTCTGTCATCAACACAAAGATGGAGAACTCAAAAGTATAAAACAAGATTACATGATGAAAACAGAAGCCTAATGAAGGCTGATGAGCTGAATATTCAAAAAATCTAAAAACACCAAAGCAAAATTAGCAGGCATTCCTGTTTCATACAGATGGATGAAATTGGATTTTAGGATTTTGCAAACTTTGTAAACTAACCTAGAAGACCTTTTGCTAAATAATAGGTGGTCAGACTCATCCTAAGACTATGCATAACTTGGACTTTGAAAGTTTAAGTCCTTTAAATAAGCTTATATAGTAATTGATGTTACGTTTGTCATGCTCACATTGTTTTGCCAGTGTTTGGTAAGTAGGGATTCTAACCACCTGTTCACTATACATGATCCCGCTTATTATCCAGTTACCATCTAAAGACATAAATAAGTAAACACAAAATATTGATTTAAAGTTGATTTTATCGATTTATAAATGATTTATTCATACAGCTGAGATAACAGTCCCTCTGATTCGTCGGCTGGGAACACTTCCATGGGGAGACAGGAAAGGAAGGTTCTTGTTTCCCTTTGTGGGATGGTTAGCTGGGGTCCAGTAGCTCCTAAGGCTGGTGTCCCATCTGTGCACAGTAACTGTCCTTATTTCTGACTCGAGACTAGCCTGAGATGTAAACTAGGCTAACGTTTTTGCCACAGTGTCAGCAGGCAGAGGTAAAAGGCGCTGGACTCTTTTCTGCTGATTGATTTTTGATCTTTATGTCCCGATGGCAATCAATACATAATGTGTTCTTAAAAAAAGAGTGAAAAAAAGCTGCTATCTACAGCCGGAGTAAACCTGGGAAAACACCAACAAATCCCTGCCATCAGGAGCCAAATTATGAAACCAATCAAATCCCTAGATGGAGTCCTGAGGAAATACTACATTCAAATTCATGCTAGTTTTCTGTGACTACCAACCCTAGCTGTAAAGTACAGTAATCCCCTGTTCAATAGGTCTCAGGTATAGTTACACAAAGCAACTCTGAATCAGTGTTGAAAACTACACTGCCTTCACTTCTGCTTGTGAGTGAGTGAAGCATGAATGTGAAAAATTGTGCAACTTCACATTTCCTCTCTTCCCTCTATTATAATCGTATTGATTAAATATCAGCTTGAAGAATATCTATGAGTAATGGTAAGCTCTTGTTATGTGTTGTAGTCCCATGACGTACCACCTGTTAGTTTAAAAACTGATACTGAAAGAAAATAATCAAGTTACCTCAAACACTAAAGGTTACAATAAGAACAACTCCCCGCATTAGTCTGGGATATTTAAGACTGATGAGATGAAACATTTCAGAGACCACCTTTACACCCTCCTGTGTCCATGACCCAGGGGGCCGGGAAATGTGTTGAACAACTTGGCTGACCCCCAAATCAAACCTTTCCCTTCCCGGCAGCTCTATTATTCTCGTGCAATAACACATTCCCAAAAATGTGTCCCAGCCTCTCACACGTCAACAGATCCTCCATGATCTGTTCGGGGAGCTGTAAGCATCCCTGATTTCCAAGTTGAGAGGCTTAAATGTTCGCTACTCAGACGCTTGGTAATCAAACAAACAAGCAGTTAATTATCTTTCATTCATTCGGCGTGTTTCTGAGGCGAACTCTACGCGCTGCTCTCCTTCCAGAGCTCCTCAGGCAGCTGCTTCTCTCTTTGCTCTCATTGCAAAGATCTCTCAGACTCTTCTCCTGGCTCTCGAACAGAAAGCGTTTAAGAACACAAAGCATTTGTTTCCCAAGCTGATCACAAAGGCCGCTAGTTGTTGTTTTGCATGCATCTCTCCAGCGAAGTTAAAAACATTGCAACAGCTGGGAACAACAGAGCACTTTTCTCCCTCCTCCAAGTTTGAATGCTATTGTAAGACTGCTTGTCTGCAAACTGTCAACATGGGTCTTAAAGGGACCCATGAGACCAGGAGGAGGAGGAACATGATGAAAACAAGAGGGAAAGGAGAAGTTAGGAAGCAAACAAAACTACTTAGCAGGCTGCACTGACATTTAATCTATATGGAGGGGTGTAAGCTTCTACTGGGAGGACATTAGTTGTAAATTGTGGCTGCAGGTGTCAGCTAAAACAAGTAAAAACAAATTAAAGTTTTCACAGTCGCTTAATATATACCTCTAAAACAATATTAAGCACTAAAACTGCTGAAAAAAAGACTCCACAGAAAGATTGAGAGGCTTTTGGGTGGACTAACATAATTGCTCTGGTGGGTCAATGCAAACTAAAACAGAGATGAAGTATAAATAAGTCCAGCAGGGAGAGGACTTGGGGCTTTGGCATCGCCTTAAAAGCCATTTGGGTTATTATTCTGCTGAATCAAATCCTGGGGTGCAAAAGTTGCAGAGGTGTTGTACTTAAAAAGAAGTTTTCCAAGAAAATACATCTTAGTAAAGCTTTAATTTGGAGCTGCCTGACAGACCGTCCTCCTGCGGATTACCAAGCAAACCATCCAGATATTCACTGCTGCTGACACATCTCATCTAATCTGCAAACATCAGAGAAGGACGGCTGAAGATCAGAGCCTGTTAATGCAATAAGACGGAGGACCATGTGAAGAGAGGGGTGGGTGGGTAGTGGCAGACTTACATATTTCCCTTTGGTCTCTGTGGCCGCTTGCTGATAGACGGGCTGCATTCTCTTACATACGCCGCACCCTGCAAACCAGAATACACAAGAGAGGAAATAAAGTTACTACAGGGGACTGCATGGGAGCAATTGTTGTGACAGCATCAATATGACTGTCAGAAGGTTTGACATCGTCTGACAGGGGAACTGCTTTTTTTGTCAAAAGCAGCTTGCAGAGTGTCATCTGATGTGAGAGATATGATGAACTGAGAGGCGCTGACCGTGATAATAACTGAGCACAACAGGAGGACGAGCCGTGCAGTGGATCTATTATTGAGTAACATTTACAATGGATTAGGTGTTTGGATGAGATTGGTATAACAGTGATGAGGTGGTTTGTCAATTCGTCCTCCCGTTTTCTATTTCCTAAGTTTGTGATATTTCTTTTTTTACATACAAAGTAAAACCCCAATTCCCAAAAAGTTGGGGTGCTGTTTTGATAGTTTGCAAATCATTTAAAGCCAATATTTAATTGAAAACAGTGCAAAGACAGCCACGGTTAAAGCCTGGTTATCAATCAGACAGTGAGTTTTTAATTACATGAGCAGATCAACTCTCCTGATAAATCTGGTTTTCAGCTTCTGAGGCTTTTCTGTGTCTGCTGTATCGTTTGATGACTGTGAGCGAGTGTTGCCTGATTCTGTCTTTAACCCATTTGGATGATCATAATGCAACTTAGTTTTCATTCCTTGGGTTTAGAATGCATAAAAAATGGACATAGTATCTGTGACGTCACCCATCTGTTCCTGAGCGCTGTTTTGATGCTATATTGGAAATGCTGAACTCAACATAACTTTGCCAGAGCTAGTGTGAAGTAAAGAGGCAGGCCTTTAGTCTTTTTTGCAAACAGCTACAGGATGCCCGCCTGTCAATCAAGTAAGCCATGCCCTTATTTGGGCAACACTTGTAAGTTTAATATATTCAAAAATAACAAGTCATAGAATAATTCACCCGTACAGTGTGTGCCGATAGAGAAATGAGCTATTCAGACTAAAATATTTTTTAGAACCAGGCTATAAACATGTTTATTATTTACTGTAAAGATCGTCTTCTTTGAATGGGTGTGTATGTGGTTTCCTGTGTTTCTGCAGCCAGCCTCAAGTGGACGCTTGATGAATTGCAGTTTTTAACACTTCCACATGGGCTTCATATTTCAAGACAAGAGGTTGCTGCTTGGTTTCAAACCAGCTTGTGTTGTGTTTTCTTTGTCACAACTTTATAATCTCTGTATTTCTTATGTGTTTCATGTATTCTGATTTATTTAACATGTGCTTTTCTGTTACATGTATTTCATTGTGTGAAGTGAAGTTCGTTGAAGCTGTCCTTACACTGTCTTCCTTGTCTTCAAACGAGGCATCTTGAACGCTAATTCTTGCATATTTTGCAGGCAATAACAGCTCCTATTAGTTTGTTCTAGCACACCGTCTTCTAATCAAGGAATGTTTAAGTAGTCTTGCAGGAGGAGCACCACTTGTCCCCTTTTACAGTGAGCTACTTAAGACCTGTGTTAATGAAAGGACTCACAGGGAGCGTAGAACATCATGAGGATCGGCCTCTCCTCTTTCTTCAGCAGCTTCCTGAAGTCCTTTAAAAAAGAAGGAGGGAGCAAAAAGATGATTAAGACAACAGATATGCAAATGACGAAGAGAAAAACAGCACATATATTGACTGAACTGTAAAAGCCTGATTAAAAATAATAGCCTATTTCCTACAGCAGCTTCCCTGCAGGGTAGATTTTCCAAATTAGCTTTAAAATAATGAAGCGAATCATCATGTTTGCTCTGTCTTCGCTCTGTGTTCAGTGATCTACCGGTGCTGCTGCACAATAAAGGAAGAGATATATGTGGAGCAGCCCTCAAACCAGTTTCTAATCCTCATCATCGTCTTCATGAGCTCAGCTACATCCTATAAAAAAGTCATGTTCAGCATAATCATCTGTTGACACGTTCAACAAGCCTCAGGGCACGAGTGGACGGGCAGGTGAAAACACACAGAGCTGCTGTTCAGAAAATCAAAGAGCTTCGACTGTCAGACCTTGTGTGAATGGGCTGAGGTGGTTTTTCTACATGCACACTGTGAAGCGGCTTGTGTTAGACGTCATGAACCACATAGCCGCTCTTTGATGATAAAACCCTGATAGGTGTTTTTATGTGTGAGAAGGTTTGTGTTGCAAAGATTGAAATGCTGCCATGTCAACTTCACCTTGCTGTAATAAGAGTAACAGAGCAGTAATACTTAAGTATCCAACACAAACAGCAGCCAAAGCTTCTTTGTCATTCCTCCAAAGCTAGAAAGATTTATTTGGATCACTTCTTACTTTCTCAGTCTCTATGTGGACGATGTCTTTCGCCTCAGGGTTCTCTTCCCACAGCGGGGGTCCTGACGGGTCTTTCAAGAACGCTACCATGGACTGAAGGGAAAGATGAGACAGCAGATAAAAAAGGAAGATCATGAAACAAGTTGTCAGTGACATAAAATGATCCCGTAAACACGGCTGTGACAGATTATTTTCTTACTTGAGCTCTGAGTCTAAATTTAGCACAGAAAACACTGCAGGCCGTGCCAGGTGGAGGCTCATCTAGAGCAACATGTTCATGCATCAAAGAGCGAGTGTGTGAAAGTGTCAGTGCTATTTCAATACGTAGAGGCGTGTGGTAATGGGCTTGGTAAAGCTCCATGTAAATATAATGGACCATATGTCTGCAGAGGCAACAGCAAGGAATGTTTCATTCGGCGGGACAATAACAATGACAGCGTGGACACGCGCGGAATACTAAAGCGTCGTTATGTTGTTGTCAGGTTTACTTGGTTATGGCTCAAACTGAGACTTTAGGTGTTTTATTGTTGCAGAGGCTTTTCCATCTGTCAGAGGAAGAAATATGAGCGAAATACTATTAAACAGAACAATCAAATCATCACAGTCAGAGTAAATATACAGCTCCAAGCTGTTCTTATGATGGCTTCTCATAAAATCAGATGGAGCAAAGAAAAGAAGTTACTTTTTAATTTTTCAGAGAATCTTCAATATGATTGAGAAGTGTTTTGTTTTGAATTTTGAATCATGGTGAGGTTTTCATGAGTTAAGGCTGCAGATTTGGTGATTCTGTGTCTTCAGGTTAGAAAGGGAAAAGTTGGTGGATATTGATTTCTCTCTGCTGCAGACAGAAATTTAAGCACTCTTCAGATAATTACGGTGCGAATCATTTCTTTATCGACTAAAACCCTCTTATGACTATTTGTGTCTGTGCTATTTATGGTCTGCATAAAAAAGGAAGGACTCTATGTATCATAACCCCGTCTTTACTGGATACTTTGTCTGTTAAGTCTCCTGCCAGACTGGCGGCAAGACCAGGACCAGTCAGTGAATGTTAGATTAAAAATCAGATGTAAACCTTGCTGTCACCCCAGAAGAACATATCACACATGCAGATAGTAAAAAATTAATCAAGTATTGATTAATTGATTGTCACATGGAACAAACATCATGTGGTCTCATATTACACTCAGCTATCAGGGAGGTGTTTTAAGTTTAAAGCATGTTTCGATGTGAATCAGCTGACTAAAGGTGTTCCGCACAGCAGAGACGCTCATCTGGTGGCTGCGGCTGGTCTCCACGTGCGCTTTTTAAAAGAGGATCAATACGCAACTGCTGCCAACAACGACACGGACATCTAAACAGGACGTCTCCCCACCTTTAGATTCAAAGCCAATAGACTGGTTGGAATTGCTAGTATGCTATATTTGCAGACCAGCAACATCAGAGCCGTCTGGGCTGGACTGATTATGACCCGGTTGCTCTCCCGGCTGACAGCTGACCGCTTACACATGCTCATTTTTCACAATAAGAACGAGTAGCTATCTTCTCTGATGGACAACACGTCACACCCCCTCCAGGAGACCATAACAACACTGGGTAGCTCGTTCAGTGACAGACTTCTTCACCTGCGGTGTCTCACTGAGAGATACCACAGGTCTTTTCTTCCTGCAGTGGTCAGACTATATAACCAATAATATATATATATATATATATATATATATATATATGTTGTAAGATATGCTTATTTTTACTTCTTTAATTTTAATTGCTAATAACTTTTTAATAATTGATATCTTATAGGCTCTTGTTTGCTTTGTATTTTTTTGCACTGTCTACTTTGCTGCTGTGACACTTAAATTTCCCCGTTGTGGGACGAGTAAAGGACTCTCTTATCTTATCTTATCTTATCTTATCTTAGGCAAAAAACTGGACACTGTGAGTCTGAAGTACTTCTCTGTTAGTAGTCTGAGCCTTCACTTTATAAGACTATGACCGCAGAGAATATTTTTATGAGCCTGACTGCTGATATTCAGCGTGTTAACCATGTTACCCGTATTGGGGGCCATTGGCCTTGCAGTCTAAGCGTGCACCCCATATTCAGAGGCTTTAGCCCTCATTGCACAGGTTGGAGGTTTGATTCCAGCCTGGACCATTTACTGCATGTCTTCCCCCGCTCTCTACTCCCCACATTTCCTGTCTCTCTTCAGTTATTCTATCCAATAAAGGTGAAAAAATATAACTTAAAAAAAAAATGTTACCCGTATTCGATACAGTCAGTTATATGCATTTTGTGGAAAATATAATTTTGGGGACAATCAACAACTTATTTGGCATTGTCTTTGAGTTAAGAAAACTCAATGGTTTTTTATTGATTAGTAGATAATTGATCGTTAACATTTCCAAAAATCAATCACAGAGAATACTTAAAATTGACATCCCTAGCAAACAAAGATATCACTGCCGACTGATGAAATAAATACTTAATCCGTAAATACTTAACAGGGACAAAGACAACAGCTGTAGGATAACTAGTCTAAAGATCTCATCTGTGCTCTCACCTTAAAGTTAGCAGGTCTCTTGTACTCTGTGTGGAACGTCCCGTCTCTGCAAGAAACACACAAGGCACAGAGCTCACAGCACCTGAAGTAAACTTCAAACAACATGCACCTTAAGCTGCAAACACGGTGTTAGTCTCCTAGGAGCACTGAGGCATCAAAATAAGTCTGACGTCCAGCTTTTTAGGTTACTCACTTGTAATGCATCAGCTCCACGGCTTCATGTTTGGAGCTTGGGTCCACCTTCACCTTCTTACAGAGCTTACGACCCTCTGAGTCTCTGAGGGAGAAAACACAAAGACAGCCTCTGATTACAATCACTTTGCATGGGTAGAATAAGTATAACATCCCAATACACTGAGCTGACTTTATTAGACAAAGTTTCTAAAGTCAGCTGAAACCAAAACTTGAATGTTACAGTCGCTTTAATTTCAACTTTGAACTTATGCAGAGAGATTTTCACCAAACACAGACTTAGAGGGAACCAATTAGCTGGAGGCACAGGTCACATCAGGAAACTCGAGAGCTTTATGCTACGATTAAGAGTCTGCATGAGTGCTACTTCAAACTCCCAAAGTGGGACTGTGGTGAAAAAGTGGCAGAGCATGTACTTTCCAAACACCTATTTCTGCTTCTTTTCTCTGCTTCTTTGTTTCCTTGTATTGCAACCATTATTTATAAATGAGCTGTTTGCATGACGTACTTCATTGTGAAAAGAGTGTGCATTTTTTTCAGCTGAAATGTCTTTTTAAGAAGCTTTCCAGAATAATATTTAATAAGGAGAGGAGCAGAAGCTGCATGAACACATCATTGCAATAACCTTTCATTTGCATGAATCTAACCAAACGTACTGTGTTATACAATCAATCAGACTTTATTTATAAAACGATGTTCATACAGTGACATTGTAACACAAAGTGCTCTACATAAAAACAACTTAAAATAGAATGAATAAAAAAATATATATATATAAAAAATAAGTTAAAAGACCCCCCCATCCTAGTCCCAACCCCAGCCTGACTCCAAACCCACCCCATAATCCTACAGTTAAGAACACAATATATGCAACAATAATAATAACAATAAAAATAAAATAAATTTAAAAAAAATTAAGAAAACTCTCTCATGATATCTCAATGAGGAAACACTGGAGGAAACCTTATTTGCTAAAATTCAACACAGGAAATTAAACTCACCAAAATAAAATAAATTTCTAAGATAATAAAACACTTAAATATTAAAACATTAAAAGAAAATGAAATGCTATACTTAAAATAAATAAATAAATAAATTTAAATAAAATGAAATAATTAAATAAAAAGTGACTAAAACTTGATCTAGATGGGGCGCTGGTGGCCTAGCGGTCTAAGTGCCCCACGTATAGAGGCTATAGTCCTTGTCGCAGAGGTCGCTGGTCGACTCCCAGCCGTTCGACCATTTACTGCATGCCTTCCCACATTTCCTGTCTCTCTTCAGCTGCCCTATCTAATAAAGGCGAAAAAGCCCAAAAATATAACTTTTAAAAAAAAAAATTTGAACTAGATAATAAATAAATAAATAGAGTAAGGTGAACTAAATCTGTTATAAGAATAAAACTGAGTAAAAGCAAGACTTAAAAGGTTGGTCTTTGAGTTTGCTTTTAGAAATATCTAAGCTCTGTGCAGCCCTCAGATCTTCAGGTAGGGTGTTCCACAGACGTGGGCCGTGATGATGAAAGGCTGCCACCATGAGTCTTTGTTCTAGCTTTTGGTACAATTAAAAGTCCACTACCTGAAGACCTGATGGCTCTCACTGGCTCATTTAATAAAAGCAAATCTGATAAATAAGAAGGAGCAAGACCATTAAAGGTGACATATTACACTTTTTTCATCAATATATATTGGTCTAAGAGGTCCCCAAAACATGTCTTTAAAGTTTATGCTCAAAAAAACACTTTGAAATCAGATTTTGGTCTGCCTGAAAAGCCCTCTTCTTCAGCCCTCCTCAGAACACTCTGTTTTCTCTCTGGCCACGCCCCCTCAGGAAGTGGATGTGCCTCGGCTGTCCAGCACGTTGATCTAATGTTTACATGTTGGCTGAATATACACGGCTGCTCAGAGATCACATTACTTCAACCCTCTGAATCTGATCCTGATGGAGAGGCAACTGCAGCAGGACCTTTCTGAAGGATTGGTCACAGATTTAGTGTTTCTTGTTTTATTTATCAGTATGTCGACGTGTGTCTTGTAACACAGCTACGAACATGTAGCTATGTGGCTATGCTAACTAGCGCTAGCACTTATCCATGATAAATAAAAATCATCCACTAGATCTTCAAATCTGCAGACGTGGGGAGTAAAACCGACCTTTGTGTTTATTAAGACAGCCTACAACTAGCATGCCTCCCTCCTAAGCTCCTTGTTAGCACACATGTGTGCAGGTAATGAAAAACGGAGGAGGGGATTCAGTATTATTTTATACAGTCTATGGGCTGAACAAGCTCCGAGCTCTGACTTCAGTTACAGACCGGATATTGTTGTTACGTAACAAAAACACGGAAGTCTGAAACGGCTCGTTTCACACACATTTACAGAAAGGTGGAGAAATCAGAACAGGGGCAGAATGGATTTTTTTCATTCTCGGGGGGTTTGTAGACATGCCAGGGAAACATATTTCAGGTAGAGAACCATTAAAAAGTCAATTTTGCATGATATGTCACCTTTAAGAGATATAAAAACCAATACAATAATCTTAAAAGCTATTCTAAAAGATACTGGAAACCAATGCAGAGACTTTAATATGGGTGTAATGTGGGCCCTCTTTCTGGTCTTTGTTGGCATTCTAGCAGCTGAAGCTGAGAGATGTTCTTTTAGGGAAGACCAGAAAGAAGAGCATTACAGTAGTCAATTCTGCAGGAGATAAAAGCATGACACAAGCAACACTCCCTGTTGTAGTTCCTCTGTAATATCTACACAAAGATGCATCTGAAGTGGAAATAATATCCTGATTCAAAGTTTTGGGTAAAGCTCGTCAGCGTTCAGAACTCTCTGTAATGTAGAGGCTTCTTCCTTTCACTGAAAAATGGCTGCAGTTCAAAAGGAAACAAAATTTGCATCAAACCACCTACATGTACTTCACACATGCTACAGTGAGACATTATCAGCAACATGAAGTACTCTCCTTCTTCTGTAATGAAGCGCAAAGAGAATATGCATTCATTAAGCGAGAGAGAGAGATAGAGAGAGAGATGGAGAGGGGGGGAGAGCCTCACGCCAACAAATTCAAAGAGGGAGAATTTAATTATGGCTCCAAGTCCCAGAGCGGAGCCAGATATATGTTCAGTGGAGTTTTGCATTATATGAAGAGGAATGAATCCGGGTGTGCATGTGTTGACAGACAGTATTTCAGGTAATGACTGTGTGCTTAATGCCATATTCTGCTGACTCATGAAGGCAGATGGCACCAGTCGGGGGGAACACAGGAGCAGATGTGACCTCGTAGCCCACGTAGCTGGAGATGACGTGCAGTCATCCGATTCACAACCAGACTGCTGAGACTTTCTCCTTGAAACGCTGCCACAAGTGAGTCAGAAGGAAGAAAACCCTAAACTGGAGGAAAAGTAGACGAGGGAACCTCACTCAAGTGGACTTCAGGAAACTCTCTCCATGAATGTGTTTGGTAATTTGACAAAGTAAAACCAATACTTAAGACTATGTTGTGCAAATATGCAATGCAGCTTAAGCAGATTTTGTAATCTTTTGATGCATTTATCAAACTTTAGTTTCATGACCATCTGCAAAAATTGTGATCCACATTTTACTTCTGTGTTAAAGGTGTTCTTTATAAATCCTTCAAAGTGATGTTGCTGTTTCAAGCTTCTCAAATGTGAAGATTTGGTGCTTTTCTGTTTCATATCACTAAAAAAAACTGAATGATCTTTACATATGTGGTAACATTTGTAATTTGTCAACTTTGACCTTTAAAGCAAATTAACATACTGTAGGTCCTCGAGTAGCTTACTGGGAAAAAGCTATCTAAAAATCGCCTGTATCAAAAAATCTTTCACTTTGTTTTTTTAAGCTATATTTTTGGACATTTTTGCCTTAAATGGTTTGGTTGCTTCATTGTAGATGTTCCTTATTTTATAAAAATAAAAAAAATAAAAAAATCCTTCTTTACTTTTGTGCATTGCCTTTACACTGCTTGGCAGTACATGCACCCAAATTGACTTGAAGCACTTTGTTACTTGTACTGATCTTGTTTCCTCTTGTCTAGATCTTTGCTTGTGTTGTTCTTGTTCTCGTATGTACGTCGCTTTGGATAAAAGCGTCTGCTAAATGACATTATAACACTGTAACTGTAACATTGTAATGGCCAGGACAGCTGAAGAGAATCAGGAAACATGGGGAGCAGAGAGAGGGGGAGGACATGCAGTAAATGGTCAGGGCTGAAATCAAACCTGCGACCTCTGCGATGAGGGCTATAGCCTCTGTATATGGGGTGAGCTTACCGCCAATTTAGTGCCATGCACTGTGCAGCTGATACGTTCCCATTCTAGTCAATGCTTATGTGTAAACAGGGTGCACAGCGGAGGTATGCTTCCAGTCTATTTTCGACGGAGCCCGCGCCCAGCAGGCGTCAATCTGCACAGAGAGTGACGACCTGGACAGGAAGTCAGGCCTGAGGATCGCATGCAACATCCGCCAATTTCAAAATAAAACATCATATATAGACTCCCGACTGTTTAAAGATTGTTTAGATCAGAAATACTCATCGATGAAGGATGTAAGCTACAAACAGCAACATATCCGTGATCCAGGTCGACTACAACAGGACTTTAAGATGATGACTGTGTCAGAAGGCAACAGGGCAAGAAAATAGAGCCGAATTATTCGTATTAAACTGATCTAAAGCTGCAAAATCAAAACTTTATAGTTCTGCAGCATACTCAGTGATGATTAAAGCACACTTCACGGCCTGGCCCCCGAATATATATGTGATCTGCTGTCACCCTACCAGCCCGGGCGCAGCCTCAGATCCTCAGGCAGGAACCTCCTTAAAGTTCCAGCCACAAAGCTGAAGTCTGACTCGGGGAGTCCACAGGATGCGTGTGCGCCGCGTTACGGCTGCGACACGGCTCTGCTCCGTCCCGGGGCTTTCGCCCTGGTCCATAGGATGCGTGTTTGGAGCGGCGCGCACTCCGGAGCAGGAAACTCAAGATCCCTCGAGAACTCCAAAACGCGCGAGAACAACACAGTATAAACTTTTCCTCGTCCATGGTGTCGGATATCTTTTGAGACTGACGTCTGGCCCGATGCCACAGGTTATGACGTAATGTTGAAGAAGTGGTGAAATTTACGATCTTGTGTTTGCACATGGTGTTTATTTTGAAAGTGAGCGGATGTTGCATACGATCCTCGTGCCTGACTTCCGGGATAGTTCGATCATTTCTGTGTCGATTGACGCGTGCTGGGCGCGGGGAGCGGCGAAAATAGACTCCCCGCGTATCTCTGGCAGAGCGGCGCGGCGGAACGCTCCAGAGACGGAGCTGAGACGCGCCGCAGTGCGCCCTGTGGACTCTAGAGCATTGACTTGAATGGGAACCTATTTGCTGCGATGTGCGCGGCGCAGCCGTAACGTAACGCGACGCATCCTGTGGATCTTGGGCTTAAGGGTGAGCGAGCGTTTACTGTGCAGGCTCCTCGACTGTGGAACGACCTGCCTGAGGATCTCAGGCAAGCTGCATCAGGATCTTCTTTTAAATCACAGCTGAAAACACATTTTTATCCAAAGGCCTTCCTGTAATATTGTTATATCCAAGATGCTACATTTATTTTTAATCTATTTTTTATTCACTCATCGTTTTATTGTTTTACTGATTTTAATTGTTTTATTGTTTTTTATTGTTTTATTGTTTTAATTGCTTTTAGTAGTTTCTCTTTTAGATTTTCCTCTTAAATTGTCTTGCCAGCCCATATACCCCCCCTTGCCTTGTTCTCTTTATTGTGGGTTTTTATGATGTTAAGCACTTTGTAACGTCTGTTTTGAAAAGTGCTTTATAAATAAACTTTATTGTTATTATTTATTAAAAGTAATGGAATACTGTCCAAATGAGCAGAAATTCAACAACAGAAAGTCTCTGTAACCCGTTGTTTGTATGTAGTTCTCTCTATACTGGACCCAGCTGATCCTGGCTGCTCTGAGCTGGCGCTACGCTCTAAACACGCACCCTGTGTAGCAGGGCGCAAGCGGTCGGACGGAGCAAACACGCTACGTAGCCGTAACGCAACGCAGTGCATCCTGTGTAAATCGGGGGTGAGACCGCTAGGCCCAACGGCACCCCAAAATCTTTCACTTTGTAAACTATTTTTTTACGTCTTTTTTCCTAACCCTCTGTTACACGCTACATGCATCAACATACAGACTACTGCCAACTTGAGTGTATTGTCCTTGGTCATACTGTTGATTTTATGTTACTACCACAAACTTTTCATATTCAATAGATATGAAAATACAGAAGTGTTGTAAACTGTTCTGGTATGAGATGACACCAGGCACTGTTGGTGTCATATATAGGAATGTGAAAAGGCAAAAACAGGGGTGGAGAACAGCAGAACAATGGACTTGCGCTTTCATCCTCTTACTCATCTGGACATCTGTACGTCAAACTGACTCAGAGAAAAAAAATCCTGCATGCCTTTGTTTCTGAGCTGCAGTTTCAGTGAATCAACCTAACTCTTCAATCACACAACAAACACAGGCCAAGGGAAGTTAGAATGACTCACAAGCTAATGTTCAGTTCATAAAAAGAACAGAGGCCATGAATGAAATCTCTCTAAAGCCCTGTCCAGCAGATCAGCGTGACTATTACACCATTCATCTGTTGGGTAACGTCAGTGGACGCATCAGCTGAAAAGCCTTCAAAGCTGCAGTGGGCAGCAGGGAGGTTTTCACCTCAGATGTGTGACGGTGTGAGGGGAGGGTGAGCAGGGGGAGGCAGGGCGATGGGAAGTTAGAAGGTGCTGGCAGACACGTGATGATGAGATAAGCTGCAACAGTACAGTAGATGCCAAGAAAAACTGTTGTCCAATCCTGTGTTGTAAGGATTAAGAAACAATGTTTAGGACAGATGGTAGAATGAAAGCAGAGAACACGTTATGCCAAATTACAATAAAAGGTCTGCTCTCTCTGACTATCAGAACATAAACCATGTTTTAAAAGAGAAGTTTAGCTTTTCAGATTCTCTGTTAAATACTACCTTCAACTTTTGACTCTCATAGTTCAAAGTGAATGATGAAAACAGTTCTGCTTGGATGCTGTGGGTTTTTACAGAATCAAATATTACAGCAATTAAACATGATGAGAGTAAGTCCATGATGTAAGCTCATTCCTCTCTCTGGAAGCCAAATCACTGCTGGTGGATGGAAATGCTTCTCCCATTGGTGGTAAATGATTAATTCATCTCTATCAACAGACATCTGCATGCAGGTACAGCTAACAATCAATTCCAAAACAAAAGTTACAACTCGAGCTACAAATGTGCTTGACGCTTTGTTAGGAAAACCAATCAGCAGTAAGATTTCCTGTCTTCCTTGAATGCATCAGAAATGATTCTGTATCTTACAAGCATTTTAAAAGATGTTTTCATCCCCTCTTGATAAGATGATAACTGCGTCAGAAGGTAACAGGACAACAAAATAGAGCTGAATTATTCATATCAAACTCATCTTAACCTGCAAAATCTAAACTTTATAGTTATGCAGCATACTCAGTGATGATTAAAGCACAAAAGATATGGAATACTATCCAAATGAGCAGAAATTCAACAACAGGAAGTCTCTGTAACCTGTTGTTTGTATGTAGTTCTCTCTATACTGGACTCGGCTGATCCTGGCTGCTCTGAGCTGGCACTACACTCCAAACACGCGTCCTGTGTAGCAGGGCGCAAGCCGTCGAACAGAGCAAACACGCTGCGTAGCCGTAATGCAATGTGGCGCGTCCTGTGTAAATTGCGGGTTAGACCGCTAGGCCAACGGCGCCCCAAAATCTTTCACTTTATAAACTATTTTTTGACGTCTTTTTTCCTAACTTCCTGTTACACCCTAGATGCATCGGCCTCCAACTGTTAATTTTATGTTACTACCACAAACTGTTCATATTGGTGGATGGAAATGCTTCTCCCATTGGTGGTAAATGATGAATTCATTTCTTTCAACAGACATCTGCATGCAGGTACAGCTAACAATCAATTCCAAAACAAAAGTTACAACTCGAGCTACAAATGTGCTTGACGCTTTGTTAGGAAAACCAATAAGCAGTAAGATTTCCAGACTTCCTTGAATGCATCAGAAATGATTCTGTATCTTACAAGCATTTTAAGATGTTTTCATCCCCTCTTGATAAGATGATAACTGCGTCAGAAGGTAACAGGACAACAAAATAGAGCTGAATTATTATCTTCAGGAAAGACTTGACAAGGCTTGTACCTTTACTTTACACATATTTATCATGATGTTTTTTTGGCACTCTTAAGAAACGTTATTTGCAAATAAATCACAAGAATATCTGTCTATTTTTCGATTCAGATCGCTGAAGTAAGCCATAGTGAAGCCTCCATGTGACTAACTATTTACAGTGAAACTGAGACCTACCAGAAATAGATGAATGTGCACTAATCAGTGGAAGTAATAACCAAGTAATGAGGGTATATACTTGGCAGCAAATCCAAAGGGGAGAATTTAGCCAAACTTTTGATGTGAACCAACAGATGGACCTGAAGATGTATACACAATTAACAATGCAGCAAACAAAAAAAGGAGGTGTGGCTAGTAACCACTGGTTACAGCAGAATGCCTGAAAAGGCTGGCAATCGTTTCAAGAGTTATATATTGTTGTCAAACATTAAACGTTATCACCCTCACTAGTCAACGTCAGAATTACTAGTTAGTTAAACGAGACATAACAATTTTTTAATGTAGGCTTGAAATGTGTCCGAGCTGTAGCGCTGACACCTGCCACTAGCTGGAGCTGGAGTTCCTGGTTATGTCAATTACTACTGGTTATAAACAATCACAGATGATAGGACGCATCTTGTATTGTGCGGTTTGGTGTATTTTGATTAAGACAGTGGAGATAAAGATGTGTGCATGCAGGCTGACACAGGCAGGCTGTGTCTGGTTAACTCGACTGGAGCGATGAGTGACAAACACAGGCATGTTGATGTAAACATGCAGGGAGAACTGAAGGCTGGTGCTGCTAGCTCTGCTTACATCAGTCACATTCAGCTAACCAACTGACATCGTTTACCCACAGATCCCATGTCTTAAAGGTGACATATTACGCTCTTTTCATCAATATATATTGGTCTAAGAGGTCCCCAAAACATGTCTTTAAAGTTTATTGCTCAAAAAAACACTTTGAAATCAGATATTGGTCTGCCTGAAAAACCCTCTTCTTCAGCCCTCCTCAGAACACTCTGTTTTCTCTCTGACCACGCCCCCTCAGGAAGTGGATGTGGCCTCGGCTCTCCAGCACGTTGATCTAATGTTTACATGTTGGCTGAATATACATGGCTGCTCACAGACCCGCGTTACTTCAACCCTCTCAATCTGATCCAGAATCTGATCCTGACGGAGAGGCGCCTGCAGCAGGACCTTTCTGAAGGATTGGTCACAGATTTAGTGTTTCTTATTGTTTTATTTGTCAGTATGTCGACGTGTGTCTTGGTACACAGCTACAACCATGTAACTATGTTGCTATGCTAACTAGCGCTAGCACTTTTCCATGAAAAATAAAAATCATCCACTAGATCTTCAAATCTGCAGACGTGGGGAGTAAAACCGACCTTTGTGTTTATTAAGACAGCCTACAACTAGCATGCCTCCCTCCTAAGCTCCTTGTTAGCACACGTGTGTGCAGGGAATGAAAAACAGAGGAGGGGTTGAGTTGTATTTTATACAGTCTATGGGCTGAACAACCTCGAGCTCTGACTTCCTGTTACAGACCGGATGGGGTTATGACGTATGAAAAACACTAAAAACTGAAACGGCTCGTTTCAGCTCACATTTACAGAAAGGTGGAGAAATCAGAACAGGGGCAGAATGGATCTTTTTCATTTTCAGTTTGTAGACATCCCAGGGACACATATTTCAGGTAGAGAACCATTAAAAAGTCGATTTTGCATGATATGTCATCTTTAACTAAAATGTGCTCAATTTTGAGTTATTCTTGCTTTTAGACTCGTTGGCTAGCAGAATTTAAATTTCTGTTTCAAAGACTAGCAAATAAGTCGCTTCAGAACATCCCTAGTTGTCACAGAATAGCCGATAAATTCAAAGACTGGTAATTCTGCAAATGCAAAGGGTGTCATCTGTGGGCGATAGGCTCAGTCATGGTCATGATACTCAGTTTGCAACAGTGACTCAACATTGATCGTTTTATTTATTCTTTAAGATGACTTCTTGGCAATGGAAGATTGAAAAATTGCAAATAACTGAGGAAGCCAAAACTTCAAAGTCAGAGTCACCAGAGGATTATTGATGAATTCATCGGGAGGAGGAAGATACTCTGCATGCCATTAAATTATTACTCTTTCAAAACCCGAATCCTAATCCCTGCTGGTCTAATTGATTCAGACAAGTCCCTACTATGTGCCCTACTATGTCCAATGTCTTCTCTGAATGTTTAGAATGAATGAGAGCAGAGCAGCACAGTCCTACACTTCCTTCCGGTATGAGCTCATCCATCCCTTTGGTGGATCCCAGTTGGCCAACACTCAGGTCCCTGTCATCTGTTCAAAGTGTGTCATTCTGGCATTGGTGGCCCTCTTCCTTGGCAAGGCTGCCCGTTCTCACGCTGTGATATGCGCTTAGCTCTCTCTCTCCCTCTGTCCACCATGAGCTCGCAGCTGGAGCTTCGATTTGGAACCGGCCCATTTGAGATGGATGAGAAAAAAGGCCAAGCAGCACAATGCTCCGCCACAGAGCCTGGCACTGGACCTGTGTGTCCTGCAGTGATGAACCCAGCTCACTCTAGCTTCCCTGGAAGGAATCTGGCCCAGTATAAATCTCTGCTCGGTGTGAGTACACTCTTTTACATGCTTGAGTTGTTGGAGGGGGAAGACAGAGATGAGACTATAGTGTCCCAAACAAAGAAAGGTAACTGAGTCAAAGAGTAAACAGTTAAAGCGGATTTATCATGGGGTGTCTTTGAAGACTGTTAGAGGGAACTTTCTCTTCCTGTCTCTTTGCTAGGTCTTCAATCCAGGATAAGCGTGAGATAGATTATGAATGTTGGCATGAGCACTCGGTGCCAAAAGGGAGAAACTGTCTTCCTGTTTCCTGTTTTATGATACATTCTTTCCTCTCTGGTGAAGGAGACGGTTTCGTGCGGTTGATGGGTTGACAGGTATAAAAGAATGTAAGTGGAACTGAACATGAGGACGGGCAGAAAGAACAACAAGCCAAAGTCAGGTCACAGGGGAGGAAGGAGAGTTGTGCGGAGAGGCCTTCACTTGCCAGCGTCTCTGGAGGACTTGGCATTTGACAAATGTAAACTTTTCCACAGTGTGGGCTGGAGACAGATGTGCAGCAGGATGACAGATGAAAGATGTGCTGTTCTACTTTTAGAGAGAAAGGATGGAGACAGAATGAAGAAGATTGAGGGGGTTAGAAGATTTGGATACTTCATGATGGGATACTGTATCGACATTTTATCCACAGTTTACGTGGTGACTGGTTTTGTGTTGTCTTTTAACCTCCGACTGCTAGTTGGCAGCAGGCATTCACCCATTTGACTCTCCTCCTCCTCCTTCCACTCCTCTGACTAGACAAAGAGATCTCACGAGCATACAGGCCTCAGGCGGTTGTACACAGAAACTAAAGCGACAGTTCTGGACTCTCTCAGCTCAGCTGGCCGCCCAAGTATAATCGCTGACCAGTTTAACATTTCATCTATTTTTTATCCATATAACATCATCTGTCACCAGAGTCAGACGAGCCCTTGTTAATCTTTGAACACAAGTAAGTTGAGAACAAAGGACATTTAATCTAACAACTAAAGGCTGGTTTATACTTCTGCATCAACCCTTCACAGAAAGGAAGACTGGTCCCTAATGCTTGTACTGTTTAGTTTGGTGTGTCTCCTCCTCTATCTAATCTTTCTCTAGCCAAGAAGGACATGTTAGCCTTTACGACTCTGTTGGTCAGAAGGTTGATATTGTTGAATTGGAAGTCTTCTGTCCCACCTACCCATTTGAGCTGGATTAAGAGTGTGCTTTATTTTCTCAAACTCAAAAAGATTAGGCTGACAACTGAGAGATAAAGCTCATATCTTTCAAAAATTCTGGGATCCTTTTCTGTCTTATGTCAACAGCTCAGCCTTATGTATATCTTCAGATTGAGCATCGCCATGGTGTGTCTTACTATGTTTAGATTATTGTTTTCATCTGTTTGTTTTTCCTTGTTTGCTTAATCTGTAATTACTGGTTTATGAAGAAGAAGAAGAAGAAGAAGAAGAAGAAGAAGAAGAAGAAGAAGAAGAAGAAGAAGAAGAAGAAGAAGAAGAAGAAGAAGAAGAAGAAGAAGAAGAAGAAGAAGAAGAAGAAGAAGAAGAAGAAGAAGAAGAAGAAGAAGAAGAAGAAGAAGAAGAAGAAGAAGAAGAAGAAGAAGAAGAAGAAGAAGAAGAAGAAGAAGAAGAACTTCGTCCATACTGGGACTCGAACCGGCGACTCTTCGGTTCCCAAGTCAAGTCCCTATGGACTGAGCTACTGCCGCCCCCACAAAAGATTAAAAGTCATTTGGCCAATCATAGGCAGGATTCTGGAAAAAGTTTTAAAGTTTAAATATTTACAAATGAGAAATGTTATATTTAATGTTAAATTAAGAAGTTATGACATAAAAACAGCACTGTTTTATGGGCTGAACGCACCACTGTGGGCTGCAGAGGCCATAGGTTGGGTGGATCAAAGACAAGTGTGGAGAAAATTTAGACATAAGTAGTAAAGCATTATCCTTAGGGATGCACCGATCCTACTTTTTAGGTCCTGATACCGATATCGATACCTGGGCTTTGGTATCTGCCGATACTGATACTAGCCAATCCGATCCCAGTATTGATTTAACAATCTCTATTCCTTAATGTGAGGATAGAATCATGTTTTGGAAACTTCAGGCTTTTCTGACTTTGTAAACCAAAACAAAATAAACATTTTTAAACTGACAGTATCATTATTCAAGAGATTATAAATGTGTAACAGCAGTTTGGTGAGTTAATCTTCATAACCAATAGATCTTACAATTCAACTTTAAACCTCAGCAGTGGATAAGAGGAATTAAATATTCTGTATAAAAAAAACTGCTTCAAATGAGAAAATAAAAAATATGTCAACATAGTGTTTCCATAGAGTGTTTCCTACTGAAGTACAGTGTACCTGTGGCTGGGATTAAAATCATTGAATACATTATTACTCTACCCAGCTTTCCCCTTACTGTTTCCCTTCTCCACGTCTGATATTGTGACAATATTAATCAGCAGCACATTTTAGACGCACATGGCTATTGTAAACACAGAAAAGCATAGAACTGAGATGAATAGATCTGCAATATGGATCGACACTATATATCGTCCATTTGTCACCGATATCTGATCTAGCTGATATCTGATACCAGGATTGGATCGGTGCATCCCTAATTATCCTTTGTGTTAAAAGAACCTCATCTCATTAAACCAGAGCCCCTATTAAGATAATATAAGATAAGATATTACTTTATTGATCCCCCGGGGGGGAAATTCAGTTGTTACAGCAACCCAGACATAAGTACAATCAAGAAAGAAGTTTCAATAAGTACAAAATAAGTACAATAAGTACAAAATAAGATAAAAAAAATAAGTACAAAATAAAAAATAAAAAATAAATAAATAAATAAATAAAGAATAAATAAAATAAAATAAAATAAAAATAAGTGAAATAAAATAGATAAATAAAGCTACAATACAATTTAGATATATATATTATCATGTGTTCACTATTTTAGGATGTAATGAACACAGTGAAACTCAGAAAAAGAGAAGTGAAATGTTATAATTGGTGTTAAAAATTAGACCCAAATATTCAGCAGCTCAAATAATTGGATGGCTTTCTGTCAAACATTGCTTGTACCATAGAACAAGTAGTACAATGCCATTTACACGCCGATAGGAAAGCCATAAATTGTGTAGATGGATGGCAGCAGAGGCGTTCTTGGAGGACTAAATTGCTCCGCCTTTATAACTGCTGTCAGACAAATACATCCAACAAAAGAGGCTCTATGAGGAACGCGACAGGGAGCCAATTGGTGTGATTAAAGGAGATGGATGTATTTTTGTGATTTAAAAAATTAATCCTGTTACTTACCCACAGTTGACCCATGCAATAGTCCCTTGGCCCTTCACTGCCTGGGCCACATCTGATAGCAGTTTCAGCTGAGAGTCCCCTGACGTAGCTGCAGACACAGAGAAATATCCACAGTCAGAGTTGTTAGCACAGAGCCTTCAATAGCTCAGGTGAGCCTGGAGACACAGAGGACACTGTCATGTCAAACACAGCGAGGAGGGATAGAGTTACAGAGCGGCTCAGTGTCGTACTAAAGAACAAAGTGGCGAAGAAAGAGATCACTGAGTTTGGGATGCAGGGGTGATGGAGGAGCGCTTTCAGTGGATGGGTTCAGGGAGGGAGTTTGGGTTACATCAGCTTTCAACATCTTACAATAGTGTGACTAAGACGGGGGATAGAGGATGATAAGGTGACACAAAGACTCTGCAGAGTTAGACCAACTTTTTCGGCTAACTGGGGGGAAGAAACGGGCACAGCAGGTATATTGTGCAGACTCCAGTTTGTACCTGCTGCATGCTGCTTTCTACCACAGCCTGAGCAGTGATGAACATCTAGTTTGAGCTCATTCAAGGACAACACGGAGAGTTCAGGACCACTGGAGGATATTGCACAATCTACCGTGTCACAGAGGAAATACAGCTGAGCGGTGCAGTTTGCTTTCTGTGTTTGGAAAGTGGAGAAACTTGTGTGTAATAAAAATGTACAAGCTACAACAACACACGGTGATATTAGAGATTTTTATCAGATGTGGCAAGAAAAGGAAGATTCCTGTGAGTAAAGTAAGCTTGGTTGTAATATTCAAACTTGTGCAACACACTTCATCATCTTTATACTCCCCCTGAAACTGAGTGTGTTTTATTTACTGCATAAAGAGTAGAATTCCTCTCACCACTTCAGGGCAAGGCTATATTTAGATTTAGGGGCACTGCTATGACTCCCCAGGGTGCCTCCTCCTTGCACCGGCTTAGCAACAAAAACATCTGGCAAATTCAGTGTCAGTTTACTACCATGTATGGAGCAGGAAGGCAAGCAGATACAGTTTGGAAGATGTTCTAATACGCTTAAGTTTGATGGATGCTAACCAGAGCAAATCTGCACAGGGTTTCAAAGAGTGCAGAGGGTCAAAGGCTGGTGATGGGGTGAGCAAGGGGAGAGCAGGGGGAGAGTGTCTTTACTCCTGAGGATGGGATGAATGTGATGCAGCTAGGACTGGTCAGATAATTAGTTGGTGAAGAGAGGGATTAAAGGAGCAGGGCAGAGAGCCTGCAGGAGGAGGGGAACATTAAATTAGGCATGTCTGTGTGAAGCTGCAGCAAGTGAACAATCATCAATCAGAGCTGAAGCTCAATACATAGAAGCCTTATACAATCTCTTTATGCATGCTGATATTGGCCGTGAATTATGAAACAAATAAATCTGGAGCTGTGGGGCTCTGAGTCCTCTGCTGCATACTGAGGGGTAGGAGGGGCTTTAGAGTGGAAAATTAGTAATATCAAGCAGCGTCTTCTTCTTCCCAGCCTGCTGAGTATTTTCCTCTTCTTCTTAGAAATATGCAAATTAACATGGAATTAAAATCTACTGGGCTGCATTAGGAGATCCCTAATGGCTGGACGAACACACTCCTGTTTAACTTTGTTTGACTTAGCGAGTGTTTTCTTTTCTGTTTAATGACTTATCCCTTACTCTTTAAGATACGTATTTCCAAGTTCATTACTGAGATGGATTACCTTTAAAGTGGGTGGCAGACAAAAGCTGCACAAAACAGAGAATCCAAATGAATCGGAGGAGAGAACGGTAATAAAGGGTTGTTGAATATATGTGTGGATAACCAGTTCAGAGCGTATGCTACAGTGAGATTACACTCTCTTTTTAAAGGCAGGGTTAAAGTAATTTAGTTTCAAGTTTTATCACTGATACAATTTGTGATCTGTGAGACAAAAATTGTGCTTTATAAAAAAGATTAGAAACAATAGGTGCATTTCAACCAAGAGTTCCGGGGTCTTTTAGCCCCCAGAACTACTTTACCCTGAACTAAAAGGTTCTGAAGGGGGGGCTGAAGTCCCGGGTGGATTGTGCAAATCAGGCCAGTGACGTATGGAGAAAAAAAAAAGTAGATGCACTACACCACCAGACCAGTAGAGGGCAGTAAAACAAAGACGAATGCCATTCATCACAGATGACACCATAGAAGCAGACGGACAGCCAGGTATCATTATGAGCAACACAACAGTTAGCCTGTTAGCATGAAGAGACTCAGCTGGCGCTGTTTTAGATGGTGCTATATTTCATCACAGATGGATTCACTGAATCAACACGTGAGAGGAGATAAGTGTGAGTAGCAAAGACGTTTCAACACGGCTTTAAAATCCTTTTGAACTCAAAAAGCCGTGGCAGAGATCGTCCAGTGTTTTGGTTTAAACTGCAACCCTGTTAACTGGAGACTCTCAGCTGGATGCATCCCTCATAAACGTCTTTAGACGATCATTAAATATCTGATGAGGATATTTTGAAATCTTAATAAAAAACTAAACTAGTTTGCATTCCCAGGAACTCCCTCTGTGTTTCAACAGCTGTGTAAACTCCACAAACACTGACACGCTCAGCTGAAGGTCTCCAGTTTACAGGGTCACTTTTAATACTGTAACACTGGGAGAGACGCATTCACGGTGGGCTGAGAGAAGACTACTGTTACAAGCTGCTAAATCAAGAAAATCACAGCTTCTTCTTTTGAAAGTACACACACATACAAAAAAGATGTGTGTGTATGTGTGTGTGTGTGTGTGTGGGAGGGTGACTATTCGAATAATCGTCGAATAGATGCCAAATTATGGAATAGTATTTTGGCTTTAAACACCCATCCCTAACATGTATGTTTTAAATGCAGTGCTGCCTGATGAAGCTCAATAAGCTTGGAAGTCAGTCTTTCCTCACCTGTCTTGGTGTAGAGAACCAGAACATTAGTTCTTGTTCTGAGCATCTTCTTGAAGTCTTTGTGGTCGCTGACCTTCTCTATGAGAGGAGACACCTTCACTGCTTCCAGCACCTGCAGCAGCCACACCTGTTGAAACACACACAATAAACACAGTTATTAAATGAATCAGGAAACAGGATGATGATGTTTTTAGTTACCAGGAAAAATGGGTCAAATGTACTAAGCACAGCATGGTGAGAGCTCTGCCTGTCTGATGTTTTGATCAAATAGTCCTGGATCTGAACCAACATGATTCTAATTTTAGTGTCTGTGATTTATGTAATGTTGCCCTTGCTAAAACATCAGACTAGATTATGATCAATGTTGCATAACCATGATGCAATTAACGGCGTCTTCGAACTTTGACCAGTCTATATTCACACTAGGAACTTTGATCCCAGGACAAATTCAAGAACAGTTTGACCCTTTAGGCCAGAAGTTCTCAAACTTTTCAGCCCGTGACCTCTAAAAATATAGGTGCCAAAGACTTAGGACCCCCACTGTCCCTCAAAGTGATTTAATGTGGATTCATTTAGCTGGTCTGCAGAAACTGAGTCTACCTATATGAGCATGTGTCTGTGTTTCCTTCGCCGTTATGAATTAACCTACTGCTACTGATGCTTTTGATAATTAACTGTTCATTAACCCTAAACTTAGGAGTCATCTGGAAACAAAGAAAGGCAGAAAACTCATTACATTTTCTATTTTCAAGGTTTCATTTCAAGGTTAGCTACTATTTTTGTCGATATTTTTTACTATAATGAGTAAAATGTACTTTTTTTAGATAACTTTTAAAAAAATACGATTCCGAAACAACATCTCATGACCCCCCATTTATGTCTGGGGAACCCCCAGGGGGTCCAGACGATAGACTGTATAAATAATGGACGTAGTATCCGTGACGTCACCCATCTGTTCCTGAGCGCTGTTTTAAAGCCAATCGTCGGCAGCAGCCATATTGGAAATGCGGAACACAACCAGGCATAGTGTGACGTAAAGAGGCGGAGTTTGAGCCTCCTAGACAACAGCTATGTGTTCCTGTCCGGGAGTCAACTCGGTCATGTCCTTTTTTGGGCAAAAACTTGTAATCTTAATATCTTCTGAACCCTTGCGTAAAGATTGTCTTTTTTGAATTGGTGTCTATGTGGTTTCCAGTGTTTCTGCAGCCAGCCTCCAGTGGATTCTCGATGAATTGCAGCTTATAACACTTCTGCATGAGCTTCATAGTTTGAGACAGATAGTTGCCACTTGGTCCAGACCCACACTTTGGGAACCCATGCTTCAGGCCAACGTTCTGATAATCAGTCCCTCCAGGATTTTGCGGGATTTGTTTGTGATTGTTGCGGCCCAAAAAGCCTGATTTTGCAACAACTTTTTGAAAAAATTGCAGTGAAAGTTGCGATTTTTTTTTGTTGCTTTTTTCTCCCAATGACATCTCAGGGGCAAGTAAATACACTAAATTACAGTTGTTTTTAGAAAACATTCTTGATTTGGCCACTGACTGTATTTTGATTCTCTTGATTCACAGAAAAATGCCATGAAAGGTCTGTATTGCACATTTACGACGGTCCCTGAATGCACCTCGCAGCGACAGAGGCACAGACAGTCAGTTCACGGCACTCTGAAATGAATCTGCATCTTTGATGACTATGAGTTGATCCAAACTTACTAAATGTGTCTGATGTTTCACCAAACTGGATTAAATCAAGCTGTAGACGTGGAGCTTTTTACGGTGATGGCGGCAACAACGTCAAACGTCAAATAGTAAACAGACGTCCCCCGGTTGTGTCTTTGTCACTAACGCACACCAGGGGTAAAAATCATCAATGAAGATGAGACAGATGCATGGCGGAGGGAGAGCTGGTTCATAAAGCACACCTGCTGCAGGTAGAGACCAAGCTAACACTGAGCCCCTCAGATAATAACTTCAGTATCTATAAATAACAACGTTGTCATCGTCACTTGTCCTGCCTGCTGTCCTCGCTCTTCACCCATTCTCTGTGCGTGTTTTGTTGTTGAAAAGTGCCGATCAAGTGAGGACTTACATTTATGTTCCAAGGAAGTGAAATTGATGATGAAACTGATGACGTACAGGGGCTGAGGTTCAGGTGATTGGTCAAATTTGCGGTGATTGTTTAAAATTGCAAGGCCGCAAAAAAATTGTGCTGATTGGTTGAATTTGTGTTGATAGTTGCGATCGCGAAATCGCAACTTCCTGGAGGGACTGGATAAAGCTAATATAAAGACACATTGTCTGAGTTTTCTTACTTCAGAGTCCTGAAACAGAAACTCACACTTTTGAGGTTAAATCAAGAGTTTGAACTCAGTAGCTTTTTGGCTGACCATGTGGCAAATTAATCTTTGTGTTTAATATAAGTGAAATGAGTCTGAAGCAGAGAGGCAGAGCTACAGTCTGGTAACACTGCAGCAGTCCTCAGGACTCTGAATCAGAAGATAAATGCTGCAGCACAGGCTGAGGACTGACTTTTTTTTTACTGTGACTCATAACTGCCATAAACAAGATCAACAGCTTAACTTGATATCTATCTGTGAGCTGGAATGCTGTAAGGGAATTTTAACACTGAATTTAAATTATTATTGATTTCATTTCAACTGAGCTGTGGCACAAACAAGACTAGGTGCCCGCTTCCAGCATCGGCCTGATCTAAAGGTGATTCAAAGTTTGCAACAGGTGGGCACATCTGCACCATTAGTCTGAATGGCTCCTTCGACTTTCCAAACACGGGCAGACGGGCTTATGGTGTGAAAAATCTAATATAGCAAACAAAGCCCACACTGAGAGGCTCGCACTTTAATCACAGACAACTACAAAAAAGACTGATTATACCCGAGCCGTATAAAGTTAATTCTGTGCATTCTAATAGACTGTGTGCCATCACCATTCATTAAAAAGCCTTTCCTTTCTGCTTACAGAGAACTAAATTAGACACCAAACACCGTGTGCTCGCTCAGCGTTTCCTGCCTGATGAGTGATATCACCTGGAATGAAAACAAGCACCTGTCAGGCTCATTTTCTAATTTTAATTCCCGTCTGAATGCTCCTGTGAGGTGTGCTTGAAGGGAAACTGAAGACTTGCAAATCACTAAATGTATTTATCAACCACAGAAAAGCTAAAAGGCTTAAAAAGAAGAGACGACAACTTTAGCACAGATTTATATTTACTGTTTACCTGAGGCAAATCATCGGTCACTGACTCCCTGTGTTTTTACTTTGTCACTTGCTGCCAGAGCAGGAGGTTGATGCGACAGCAAGATAAACAAAAAGGGATGTATCAGGGCTCAGTTTGGGACTAATATGAACCACATTGCAAAGTGTGGACTAATTAGAGGCTGTCTTGGTGACACTTTTCTGCAAAGGTGGACATTCTGTAATTACAGGAGCGAGTCTGGGGGGCGAGATTAGCAAGAGATGAGACAGGATGGCAGGCTTTTCAACTTATCTAAGGGAGGTAGGAAATGTGATGCGTGATGGCGGCCTGGGAGGATTAAAATCATGCAAACCAAACTAGTCTTTCACCTCACCTTATTAAAGCCTCTGGAAACGTAAATGGAATATTTACAATAGAATATCAAAATGTAATGTGTAATCAAGCTTCAACAAAAATCTGAGTCAAAATAAACATCCACAACTATGAAAAAACACTGTTCAAAAACAGCTTATTTTACAGGCCAGAGTATTTCTCAGGACTGTGTGGGCGTGGCCTAACTCTTTGATTGACAGGTCAAGAGAGAGTTCACAGCCTGCATGTTTGAGCCGTCTGACTCTAAATCTAAAGACATAAAAACTCCAGAATCTGAAAATGATTCATTTACAATGGTCTCTGAGTGCTGAGTCACAAAATACTTCAGAATCAGGACTTATATCATTTATTAGTTTTATCACTCTGTAGTCTCCGGGGCATCAGGACCATGGGACGCCCAGAGCAGCGGAGGCTGAAGTGTAGTATGTGCACGCAGAGGAGCTCGGCTCCGGGTGTATGACGGAGCTGTTTGTCTAAACTCTGAGCTGTTTGGGGAAAGTTAGTGAACCGGTCCTGGGGAAAGTTAGTGAACGAGTCCTGGGGAAAGTTAGTGAACCGGTCCTGGGGAAAGTTAGTGAACCGGTCCTGGGGAAAGTTAGTGAACGAGTCCTGGGGAAAGTTAGTGAACCGGTCCTGGGGAAAGTTAGTGAACCGGTCCTGGGGAAAGTTAGTGAACCGGTCCTGGGGAAAGTTAGTGAACTGGTCCTGGGAAAAGTAAGTGAACCGGTCCTGGGGGAAAGTTAGTGAACTGGTCCTGGGAAAAGTAAGTGAACCGGTCCTGGGGAAAGTTAGTGAACCGGTCCTGGGGAAAGTTAGTGAACTGGTCCTGGGAAAAGTAAGTGAACCGGTCCTGGGGAAAGTTAGTGAACCGGTCCTGGGGAAAGTTAGTAGACCGGTCCTGGGGAAAGTTAGTGAACTGGTCTTGGGGAAAGTTAGTGAACTGGTCCTGGGGATAGTTAGTGAACTGGTCCTGGGGAAAGTTAGTGAACTGGTCCTGAGGATAGTTAGTGAACCGGTCCTGGAGAAAGTTTGTGGACCGGTCCCGGGAAAGTTAGTGAACCTGTCCTGGGGAAAGTTAGTGAACTGGTCCTGGGGAAAGTTAGTGAACTGGTCCTGGGGAAAGTTAGTGAACCGGTCCCGGGGAAAGTTAGTGAACTGGTCCTGGGGAAAGTTAGTGAACTGGTCCTGGGGAAAGTTAGTGAACCGGTCCCGGGGAAAGTTAGTGAACCTGGCCTGGGAAAGTTAGTGAACCGGTCCTGGGGAAAGTTAGTAGACCGGTCCTGGGGAAAGTTAGTGAACTGGTCTTGGGGAAAGTTAGTGAACTGGTCCTGGGGAAAGTTAGTGAACCGGTCCTGGAGAAAGTTTGTGGACCGGTCCTGGGTAAAGTTAGTGAATAGGTCCTGGGAAAATTAGTGAACCAGTCCTGGGGAAAGTTAGTGAAGCGGTCCTGGGGAAAGTTAGTGGACCGGTCCTGGGTAAAGTTAGTGAATAGGTCCTGGGAAAGTTAGTGAATAGGTCCTGGGGAAAGTTAGTGAACTGGTCCTGGGGAAAGTTAGTGAACCGGGCCTGGGAAAGTTAGTGAACGAGTCCTGGGGAAAGTTAGTGAACCGGTCCTGGGGAAAGTTAGTAGACCGGTCCTGGGGAAAGTTAGTGAACTGGTCCTGGGAAAGTTAGTGAACTGGTCCTGGGGAAAGTTAGTGAACTGGTCCTGGGGAAAGTTAGTGAACTGGTCCTGGGGAAAGTTAGTGAACCGGTCCTGGGGAAAGTTAGTAGACCGGTCCTGGGGAAAGTTAGTGAACCGGTCCTGGGAAAGTTAGTGAACTGGTCCTGGGGAAAGTTAATGGACCGGTCCTGGGGAGAGTTAGTAGACCGGTCCTGGTACTCCAGTGTTTCATTTCTGATTTGTTGGATATTTATTACGTAATAAATATCAGGTTAAACCAGCCTCCTTAAAACCCAGAGTGAAAACGTGTTAAAAAATGCAATTGAACATATTTGAAAAATTGATCGAAGTTGAGTTCTAATATTTTCAAATAGTTTTTAGTATTTACACATGGTCTGAAATATCATAGGTAGAATGTTTCTGTTGATTTGGGTTCCCAGAGGCTTTAAGACATTTACTGTACATGTCATTGTGGTAAGTAATGATAAGCTAAACACATCAACTGTCCAGCTTGAAGTGACGGCATCTGCTTATGTCTGATAAGGGAAGTGAGAATTTATTGAGGTATAAAAATGAACAGATGCAGAAAAGTGATGATGTGACTGATAGACCTAAACCATGATATCTACTAAGTTATGTGGTTCAGTTTCAGATCCTTATGTAAAACATGGCACAAACATACACCCACAGTGGAACCAGTTCTTCAAGGCTAATTATGAGTAATTTAGTTCACCTGACATTCCTTCCTCCACTGACTGCCTTTTGAATTTGATATACTCCTCTCATAGTCTTCTCTGAACAGTGTGTATCTGCTGTTTCACTGAATTTACAAAGTAACCCTCTGATGATCCAGAGCCACAGAGAAAAACAAACATGTTGAAACAAATAGATACATAACATCACAAACTACTGCTCCAGTATTTTAATCCACTTGTCCAGCATTGATCGGTCCATGTTCAGTATGTTCCACAGAACATTTACTCCTCCGATAAATCAATAAATACTGTACACTTCTTCCAGCAGAGCTTTGGGGCGATGAAGAGAGGTTTGAAATATTTCTATGGATGTTTTTTTTTTTTGAAGCAGCTTTGGGTTCGCTTTTAGAATCCATAATAACTTCTGTAAATCCAACCTGCTGCAGAAGTTCAGTTCTTTTGCAAAAGATTTAAGTTGCAAACATTACAGAGCCAGTGTTCAACCTTCCAGGCAAGTCATCAACTGATAGAGGCCGTGCACTGAACTCAAAACACAACATTTTCAGGAGCGGCTGCATGTTGCAAGTGGCTTGGGAATCAAATTTCTGTGATTCGTGAGATTCAATATTGTTCGTGTGGAATACAAATAATTCAACTTGTAATTCTGGTGTTGTCTTGCGAGGATGACGGTGTGTTGTCGACTAAACAAGCAAATCCCTAGTCCTAACATAAAGTCGTTGCAAATAGTATCTTGGACCCACAGGTGCGATTTTGAGTGGGTCCTAAGTAAAACACTTATTTGTTTTTGACTAATTGTAGTTTTAAACTTGTGTTTGGTTTTATGTGGTAATCACATAGACTGTATAAATAATGGACGTAGTGTCCGTGACGTCACCCATCTGTTCCTGAAGCGCTGTTTTGAAGCCAGTCATTGGCGGGAGCCATATTGGAAATGCTGAACTCAACCTAACTTCGTCCAAGCTAGTGTGAGGTAAAGAGGCGGGCTTTGAGCCTCCTTGCTAACCAGTTTTGCCCAAATAAGGACATGACTGACTTGATTGACAGACGGAATATTAGCTGTTGGCTAGGAGGCTCAAACTCTGCCTCTTTACATCACACTCTTTTGGATGAGTTCAGCATTTCCAATATGGCTCCCGCCGACGATTGGCTTCAAAACAGCGCTCAGGAACATATGGGTGATGTCACAGATACTATGTCCATTATTTATACAGTCTATGGATGTCCCATCTGTTCCTGAACGCTGTTTTGCTGAACTCAACCTAACTTCTGTCGAGCTAGTGTGAGGTAAAGAGGCGGGCTTTGAGCCTCCTAGCCAACAGCTACAGTGTTCTCACCTGTCAGTCAATCAATCAATCAATCAATCAATCAATCAATCAGACTTTATTTATAAAGCGCTTTTCATACAATGACATTGTAACACAAAGTGCTGTACAAGAAAAACAACTTAAAATAGAATAAATTAAGAAAAAGATCCCAGCCCCAGCCCCGACCCCAAACCCACCCCACAATCCTAAGGTTGACAACACAATATGCAACAAAAGTAATAAAAACAATAAATAAATAAATTAAAATAAATAAATTAAAAAAATCTAAATAATTTGCTGAACGAACTGAGGAAACGCTCTCATGTTATCTTAATGAGGAAACACTGGAGGTAAAATAAGATGTTAAAACTCAAAACAGGAAATTAAAATCACCAAAGTAAAATAAATTTCTAAGATAATAAAAGACTAAAATATTAAACCATTAAAAGAAAATAAGATGCAAGACTTAAAATAAATAAGTAAATAAATAAATAAAGTAGAATAAAAGTGACTAAATTTCAAATAGATAAATAAATAAATAGATAAAACTGTTAAGAATAAAAATAAGTCAGTCGAGTCCTTAAATGGGCAAAACTCGTAATCTTAATATCTTCTGAACTGTTGCATTATAAACTAAAAATCACCCTTGTACAGTGTGTGCCGATAGAGAAATTAGCTACTCAGACCCAAGCTGTTTTTTGAACCAGGCTGTAAACATGTTTATTTCTGCTGTAAAGACCGTCTTTTTTGAATGGGTGTGTATGTGGTTTCCTGTGTTTCTGCAGCCAGCCTCAAGTGGACGCTCGCTGAACTGCAGTTTTTAGCACTCCCACATGGGCTTCATATTTTGAGAACAGAGGTTGCCGCTTGGGTAGTCATAACTGTAACAAGTACTCTGAGAATGTGCAGAGCTTCTTTGTGCTAATTGCTCTTCAGTGTTATCTCTTGAGTTTATGACTTTCCTGATTCTGTTACCCGTAAACTTGAGCGGTTCTCAAAGCACTTTGAGGCTATGTTGAGAAAAGTGCTTTTCAAATGAGTCACTTGTTCATGTATGTGGAAACAGATATGAATGAACAAAACAGGATCTTGAGTGAAATAGGCCTGGTGGGGGAAATATTTTTACAGCATCCTCTAAACAGGCTGAGTGAAAACATCATTGTTCCACAGCCCCAGTAGTCTCAAAGTGAACTGCTATATGTTGAAATATCAAAACAAATGTAAGGTGTTTAAGTCTGCACATAAAAGAGATTTATTTAGGTAAATGCAGTTTTAAAGTCTAATGTCACTGTCTCTTTAAGTGTTGTACACCTTCAAATGTGGAATCCGTATATCCTCAAGCAGATTAAGAGATGATGGATGGCCCTGCGTGGATTACAAAACAATCACAGGAACTGCAGACACACACACATTCGAATGTAACGCCGGCACAGAATGTACCGGCTGACACCTACACCTCCAGTCGAGGCAGCTGAGAATTAAACTGATGCTGCTGTCGAGCCAAACGCCACCGATCTCACAGATATAACATAATTCTCCTACCAACTGAAGAATGAGTCATCCTTAAGTGACAGACGTACAATAATAGAAATAACAAGACTCAACCAACAGTTTCCCCACAAAGCGTCGTAAGTGACAGGTCCATTCAGAGGCTGTTATTGCACTGCTGACGATTTAGGATGAAGCTTTGTTACAATGAAGCACAAACACAGTCAGCTAAAATAAGAAAATAAAAACAGGCGAGCAGCAGAGCAGCTTTAGAGAGCGCTTTTAAAGGATATGAACGGGGGAAGTCACCAAAATAAATTGATTACAAAAATAGTTGAGATGACAATCCAATTTATTTTAGTGGTTTCTGATTTATCTGTTCGGTGTTGGCGCTCCCTTCTTTTGTAGCCTCTCTGTTCGCCGCGATCAAGACATTTTTCAACTTGAACTGCAAATGATAAAAGAGAACAATTGATGATGAATTACTGAACCTTGCTGGGATTATCTACACTCTTAATCCAGAGGCTTGTCAAGGTATGTAGGAGTTATTATGCACTATATCAGGTTAATTAAAAAAAATCCTTTTAGTCCATTCAATATACATTTTGTTTTAATCTCTGCAAGAACTTCATTTATACCCTCCTATTATCCTTGGGGGCAATCGGACCCCATTCAATGTTTAACATCTCTAAATGAATGATTAATGAATGAATCATTTTTTTGGGTTCATATTTCATGACTTTTCCTCATTTAATGGGTACAACTGGGAAAACATGAATTAAAAATGTTGAGATGTTCCAATTTCATGTGAAAAAAAATTACACATTGATGTTCCTATTTTTAAAAATGTATTTTATAGGACAACTGAAAGACAGGAAATGTGGGGAGTAGAGAGCGGGGGAAGACATGCAGGAAATGGTCAACCGGCCGGGAATCGAACTGGCGACCCCTGCGACGAGGACTGTAGCCTCTGTATGTGGGGCGCTATGACCACTAGGCCACCAGCGCCCCGACCCCAGGCTGTTTTAGCTGTGCAAAACCATAGACTGTATAAAAATATGGACGTAGTATCCGTGACGTCACCCATCTATTTCTGACGCGCTGTTTTCAGGCCAATCCCTCGGCAGCAGCCATACAGCTGCTGTCGAGCGATTGTGGCATAAAGAGGCGGGCTTCGAGACTCCTCGCCAACAGCTACAGTGATCCCGCCTGTCAATCAACTCAGCTGTGCCTCTCATTGGAAGACTCGTCATCTCAATATATTCGAAATTGCCGCTTTCTGAAAAAAATTCACCCCCGTACAGTTTGTATCATTGAGATATGAGCTATCCTGAATACACTCGTCTTTTGTACCAGGCTGTAAACATGTTTATTTCTGCTGTAAAGATCGGCTTTTTTGAATTGGTGTGTATGTGGTTTCCGGTACTTCCGGAGCCAGCCTCTAGTGGATCCTTGATGAACTGCAGTTTTTAGCACTTCTGCATTGGACTCATATTTTTAGACCGGAGGTTGCCGCTTGTATAAAACATGAGAAATTTCAACATTTTACACACATTTATTCTAGCTGTCTTGGGTGATATTGAGGTCACTATAACACACACTTTTATAACCTAAAAGAAAAATAAAGTACCTGAAACATAAACCTGCACCAGGACATTTTTTAACACTTGGCAACCATTCATATCCTTTGTTGAAAACATGACAGCTGCCAACATGACCCTACAATCCTGTTCTTACTTTTTCATTATTATTTCTATATAAATGTATATTTTTTATTTTCTTATTTACACATATTTATATTTTTTGTGTGTGAGTTTTTGTTTAAATGTCTGGCTGTGTGCTTATTGAAGATCTAGTGCTGTGGGAATAGGGAGTAGGACATGTTTGATTTTGTCTGTGAGTGTCCTGTGTTACTGTTGTTGTTGTTCTCAATATAAATGTTTTTTGTGACTGTATCTGAAAAATAAAAAACACTTTGATAAAAAAAAAAAAAAATAATAACATAAACCTGGGTAACAATCAGTTTCTGGAGGTTTAAATTGCTGGGGTCAAATTGACCACAAGGATAAAAGATGTTAGTAAATTTGAGGGAAACAGGAGGGTTGAATAAAAAAATGCATGCATAAAAAACCTGAAGTAACTTTCCCCTTTATGTGATTTTTTTGTCACTAATAAATGTGCTTTCATAACCACAGATTCAGTGCTATTTATAGGAGGTAGCTCTGGGGCCTCATTGTATATTGTGTTCCACTTAACGCTCTTGTAATTCATAAAACCTGCACAATGTAGCAGAATGAACTGGAAGGTGCATGATGGGTCCGGTGTTAGAAAAATGAGCATATTCCCGGCACTCGGTCTCTCTCAGTGATTGTAATAAGGGTTGGTTTCTATGGATTCCAGGGACAATGGTCCGTTGTGCACTCTCCATGGAAGAAAAATAACACATATTATGTTAGAATTCATCAAGCCTTACTGACACAGTATCTGTAATGATGGGGCCTGGGTGACCTGAATATGCAGCGTGATGTAGAACAATCTTTCTTTCTTTATAGAATTTTAAATATAAAATAAAATCATTGAACCAATGCGTGAAAAAATATTGATTAGAAAAATAACTGATAACAAAATTTAAAAAATTCAAGACCCTGTCGTAAAGTGGAGGTCTTGCCTAACCCTAAAAAATAGTCCCTAAGATTCAACAGCTGGTAGTGCTAGCATAGCATTAGTATTCTTGTTCAAGTCTTAACATTAGCCTGTTATAAATCACATTAAATTAAAAATTTTATTCAAAATAAAGTCAAAACATTTCTTTTTTGTTGTTGTAATGTTAAACAGATGTAGAAAATAACAACACTACCTGTATGGTACCCTGTAACACTGCCAAGGCCCATACAATGTTACAGCTTGTAGTCGCTTTGTGTCTGTTTTCTTCAATTTGATAGACGTCTCTTTGACTCATCTCCTTGTTTTGAATTTTATTCTATTTTATTTGAACAATTTTAAGAATAAAATAATTGTATTCCTTTAGAGTTCTTTTAGGGGAATTTTATGTCTTTTAAAATATGTTTTATTGTTTTATTTTGACTTGTGTAATTTCATTAACTGCTTGTTTTATTTTGCTGCCAATGTAAAGCACTTTGTAACTTGGTTTTTGAAAAGTGCTCTAAAATAAAATTATTATGATTAAATTATGATCATTTTAACATTCCTTGCTAGTCTCTGTTTTCCTCCTACCTTCTTCTTTTCTCTGCTTCTGACTGGTCAGTCCTGAATCCAAAGTTTTGTGCTCTCCAAACAAACAGAGTAATCAGTAGGGGTGAGTATTGGCAAGAACCTCATGGTTCGATACGCATCACGATACTTGGGTCATAATACGATAGTATCACGATATATCACGATATCACAATATTGGGATATTCTACACAGTGAACTAAGAAAAAATAGGGATGTTGTAAATGTAAATCACACAATATTACTCAAAATTGAAAGGACAAATTAAGTCAAAACTATTCGATTGAAAACAACTTTTCCACTTTATTGTTTTTGAAATACTGAAGTTGTATTTTAGTTCCAACTGGGCTAACATGTGAATTTTTATTGTTACAAAAATATCAATATTAAGAGTTGAAATATAGATATTATATTGGAGGTCAAAGTATCGCGATATATTGCTATATCGATATTTTTTCACACCTCTAGTGATCAGAAAGATTTTTGCCACATAGTCAACAGGAAGAGGTGAGATTTAAATTGTTTCATGTGCTGGACTCTTTCCCCTAGATTGATTTGATATGTCTGTGATCTGGTTATCCTTTGCACTGTTCTTGATATTAAGAATTAAATACCAGTGTTTAAGGGTTTTGACCAATCAGAATCAACCATTAAACACAGCCAGGTAATAATCAAGCGTGCCACATACGGCCCTGGTGGTGAGGCTTTCAGCAGTGTGACTGCCCCCTGGTGGCTGGCTGCAGTATAGGTCAAAAAATCCGTCTCCCTCATTCATTTGAATGGGGGAGCAGTCAAACTTTAAAAAATAAATACACGTCGTACGAATGTTTCTCACATCCGTATGCTGTGGTTATATGTAGTTATTATTTGACTGTTTTGTGTCCAAGGCCTCTTTTTTCTGAAAAGTTTCTTTTTCGTTAGTTATTAGAGTTTAAAAAACGGGGTTTTACTTCCTGTTTCCTTTGATTCACAGCCGCCGTAGAACGAAACTTCAAGGGCACATAGCGTCTTGTGACGTCACGCTGTAGGGCGGAGCTTATTACAAAGGCTTCACAGGCTCTGGCTGCACAATGGCTGCGCCCAGGAGAGGGATTTTTTGGCTTCAGAACTGTACAACGGGAAGAGGCGGAGCAACGCTGTCCATTTTTATTTACAGTCTATGTTAATAATAGACAAAGTTCACCAGCACCATGATCTAAAGATTTTATAGGGAAGAGACAGATTCCTCAAGCTCTCAAAAACAGTTTGAACAACACCAAACATTAGAACCATCACAAAATGTTAATTTATAAAGAACTTTGCAATGAAATAAACCCATTTCAGGCTATGTGGAACTCCTTGGTACAAAATGATAAACCAATAACATAACAAGTCATAGCTTCAACATTAAAGGTGAGACTAAGCTTCTGGTGAACCATGTTTTAAAATAAAAGAGCTGCTGGTTAACTCTGATGGATGAACATTAACCAGCAGCTCTAATGTCACCTCACCCTAACCCAACACGACCTCTCAAACATCCACTCTCCAATGTGTAAACTACCTGAAATCATGTGACCACCCTGTTTAACCGCACTTTTCTGACTGCATGACTCACTACTTGGAGAAAATCCACCAGTGCCCTGTACTGTACTTCAACCTTCCTTATCAGCCTCAAAGGTTATGTCCAGTGTCGTCGCTGTAAATAAACGTGGCGCTAACAACACAGCGGGTGCCCAGCAGCCCCTGCTTGTAGCCCACACCCTCCATCTGCTGTGACAAATCTGCTTAATGAATGGCATCCAGTTCCAGGAGCATTACTGAATCAGCACAAATCAAAGCTGTGCATGCTTTGAGTTTTAGTGACTAATGGGGCCTGTCAGGTGTGTGTTGGTGTGGGAGGATCCAACAATTGTAAAGGAAGCTATGCAACATCCGATAACAGACACACAAGGCTGATTTACAGGCTTCTCAGCTGTCCAATCAGCAGAGGGGCAATGAGCGGATCTATGATGTGTCACATTTCAGCTCACAGTGATGGAAGTCCAAGAAGAGGATCTTAACAAGAGTCAGCGTTTTGCTGCTGGGGTTATGGATGGATATACTGTAAGGGAGAGGCGATTTGATGCTCAGTTAAATAAAGGTTTATTTTTCCACTAATTAAGCATGTAAGCATTAAAGACTTGCTTTATCTTGTATTCATTATATCTTATCAAAAAGCTGTAAAGTTTCTGTAGAAGGTCAAAAATCCCCATTGTTATCATCTCTATTAGATAACCATGAGGCAGGAAATGATTGACATGAGCCAGTGTTTCCCACACATATGTGATACTAAGAATATTCACAGTTCATTCATCATTGTTTTCCTTCCGTGTAGGATTGCTATCCAGGATCATTGATTCAGATGATCTCTTGTTGCTCTTTGCCCCCTCGGGTACGACAACCTGCAGCGTCTGAGACAGGACAAACATGCAGGTAGTCAGAGAGTAAGAGAGCGGTGCTACAAAGGATGGGACATGATTTTTGAATGCTGGAATATTGGTTCACTTGTTAAAAATCAAAGAGTAGGGGCGCTGGTGGCCTAGCGGTCTAAGCGCCCCATATACAGAGGCTACAGTCCTTGTCGCAGAGGTCGCCGGTTCCACTCTTGGCTGGTCGACCATTTCCTGCATGTCTTCCCCCCGCCCTCTACTCCCCACATTTCCTGTCTCTCTTCAGCTGTCCCATCATTAAAGGCAAAATGCCCAAAAACACAACTTAAAAAAAAAAAAAAAATTTGAAGAGTTAATGTGAATTTTATCTCATTTTAAAAGTAAATTTTTTTCATCATTTTCAGCAAAGCCTGGCTGCAATGCAGAATTCCCACCAGAAGGTGGCTATAGAGCATCTTAAAGCTGTTTGCTAACCGCATTAAGCAACAGAAGAAGAAGGATGCTAACTGCATTAAATAGCAAAAGAAGAAGAAAACATAAGGCATAAACGTTGAGACAGACGCTGCCAATGCTCGCTACTAACAGCACCACGATTATGAATAATCGTCAAATTGATGCCAGTGGTTATCGAATAGTATGTTGGCTTAAAATGCCCATCCCGGGTCGCCGATGGCCTAGCGGTCTAAGCGTGCGCCCCATGTACAGAGGCCATAGCCTTCGTTGAAGAAGTCGCAGGTTCGATTCCAGCCTTGACCATTTGCTGCATGTCCTCCCCCGCTCTCTACTCCCCACATTTCCAGTCTTTCTTCAGCTTTCCTGTCATTAAAGGCAAAAATGCCCAAAAATATATTAAAAAAAAAAATCTTTTTAAGAGTTAATGTGAATATTATCTCATTTTAAAAGTAACATTTTTCATCGTTTTCAGGATGCCTGGTTGCAATGCAGAGTTCCCGCCAGACGGTGACTATAGAGTGTCTTAAAGCTGTTTGCTAACCGCATTAAGCAACAGAAGAAGAAGGATGCTAACTGCATTAAATAGCAAAAGAAGAAGAAAACATAAGGCATAAACGTTGAGACAGACGCTGCCAATGCTCGCTACTAACAGCACCACGATTATGAATAATCGTCAAATTGATGCCAGTGGTTATCGAATAGTATGTTGGCTTAAAATGCCCATCCCGGGTCACCGATGGCCTAGCGGTCTAAGCGTGCGCCCCATGTACAGAGGCCATAGCCTTCGTTGAAGAAGTCGCAGGTTCGATTCCAGCCTTGACCTTTTGCTGCATGTCCTCCCCCTCTCTCTACTCCCCATATTTCCAGTCTCTCTTCAGCTTTCCTGTCATTAAAGGCAAAAATGCCCAAAAATATAACTTAAAAAAAAAATCTTTTTAAGAGTTAAATTGAATATTATCTCATTTTAAAAGTAAAATTTTTCAGCGTTTTCAGGATGCCTGGTTGCAATGCAGAGTTCCCGCCAGACGGTGGTTATAGAGCATCTTAAAGCTGTTTGCTAACCGCATTAAGCAACAGAAGAAGAAGGATGCTAACTGCATTAAATAGCAAAAGAAGAAGAAAACATAAGGCATAAACGTTGAGACAGACGCTGCCAATGCTCACTACTAACAGCACCACGATTATGAATAATCGTCAAATTGATGCCAGTGGTTATCGAATAGTATGTTGGCTTAAAATGCCCATCCCGGGTCACCGATGGCCTAGCGGTCTAAGCGTGCGCCCCATGTACAGAGGCCATAGCCTTCGTTGAAGAAGTCGCAGGTTCGATTCCAGCCTTGACCTTTTGCTGCATGTCCTCCCCCTCTCTCTACTCCCCACATTTCCAGTCTCTCTTCAGCTTTCCTGTCATTAAAGGCAAAAATGCCCAAAAATATATATAAAAAAAAATCTTTTTAAGAGTTAATGTGAATATCATCTCATTTTAAAAGTAACATTTTTCATCGTTTTCAGGATGCCTGGTTGCAATGCAGAGTTCCCGCCAGACGGTGGCTATAGAGTGTCTTAAAGCTGTTTGCTAACCGCATTAAGCAACAGAAGAAGAAGGATGCTAACTGCATTAAATAGCAAAAGAAGAAGAAAACATAAGGCATAAACGTTGAGACAGACGCTGCCAATGCTCACTACTAGCAGCGCCTCGATTACAAATAATCACAGAATAGATGTCAGTGGTTATCAAATAGTATTTATGGCTTTGGGTTGTTGATGGCCTGCCGGTTTAAGCGTGCGCCCCATGTACAGATGCCATTGTTGCAGAGGTCGCAGGTTTGATTCCAGCCTTGACCATTTACTGCATGTCCTCCCCCGCTCTCTACTCCCCACATTTTCTCTCTCTCTTCAGCTGTCTCATCCATTAAAGGCGAAAATGCCCAAAAATATAACTTAAAAAAAAAGAAAGAAATGCCCATCTCTAGGTCCTACAAAACATCTCTCTGTTAATGCATTGGCTGAGGTATGATGTCTGATACTGATGCCAGTCTGCAACATCTTAGCTTTGGATTGTTGTGAAATGCTTTGTAATAAACAAGTCTTGGCAATAACCTAAACACCTGTTCCAATAACATAATAATGAGCCAAACATGTCAAAAAGTGAGTTGTTATTTGTGTGCCTTCATAGAACATGCTGTTCACTGATGAAGAACAGCTCAGACATAAGGAGAAGAGAAACCGTGGGAGGAGGTACAGGACACACTGCGGTGTTTATACAGAGAGGAAAGCTGTCAGTGTGTGTGATTGTGTGTGTGATTGTGTGTGTGTGTGTGTGTGTGTGTGTGTGTGTGTGTGTGTGTGTGTGTGTGTGTGTGTGTGAGGGGGTTGGGGGGCAAAACTAAGAGAAAGTGACGTGAGTGAAATTAGGTCATTTTTTAACACTTAATTGAAATTAGTTTGAGAAAAAAAAGCAAAGTTAGCATAAAAAACAGACTGTATGAATAGTGGACGTAGTGTCCACCCATCTGTTTCTGAAGCACTAATTTGAAGCTGATCAGCGGCGGCAGCCATATTGGAAATGCTGAACTCAACCTAACTTCTGTCGAGTTAGCGTGAGGTATAGAGGCGGGCTTTGAGCCTCCTCGCCAACTGCTACAGTGTCCCCGCCTGTCAATCAAGTCAGCTGTGACTCTCATAATGGAAAACTTGTAATCTTAATATCTTCTGAACCGCCGCATTAGAAAAAATCCATCCACCGTACAGCGTGTGCCGATCAAGAAATGAGCTATTCAGACTACACTCATCTTTTGTAACAGGCTCATACTAATAAAGACATTCCAATCCCCCCTTTCCCTGCCACCCCCTGCCCAGAGTTCCCACTCTTTTCCAGAGATCATTTTCCAGGACATTTCAAGGACATTTTCAGTGATGATCAAGCTGGTATCACAGTCTAAATTTAGTTTCTAATTTAGTTCCTAAATAGTCTAATATGTTCCTCTCAGTGAAAGTCTACATTGAAGACGTGCAGTCTATGGCTATCCATGAAATCATCTCTTACATGCTTAAAAATGATGGCAAATTGATTATAGAATAATGCAACCGCAGATGTACAGCACTTCATTCGTGCAACCAAGTAACAATGATGGCCAACTCTCATCTCAGCTTTCTCTTTTCTCAAAAATTAAAAAATGAGCTAAGTAAAAAACAAAAGAGCCAGCAAGGGAATCTGGAATCTGCCTTACTGAAATAAATAAATAAATGATAATAATAATCAGTGGATAAATTGACCTAAATAGATCTGAATGACAAAAATGGCCACAAATGTTGAATGGGGGTGTGTTTTTTTAACATTGTCAGGTCGCACGCAGTCATATTGGAAAAAATTTCCAGGACAATTTACTTTTTCTCCCATTTTCCAGATGTTTTCCAGTACTGGAAAACTGGTCAACTGTTTTCCAGGTTTTCCAGGACGTGTGGGAACCCTGCCTGCCACAGGCGCACTGTCCCCCCTGTAGGACTCACTGTCAGGACTTACAGTATTTCCCTTACTTGGCTGTTGTACTAAGAATATGATTATTACAGAGTGTACTTGCACACAACCTAGAAAGTCTGCCGAGGACCAAATGCCAGCAGACTCTGCTTTTTAGGGACAGATCAATACAGGCTATTTACCCCACGGCTGCTCGCCCTGCCTTCTCCTTAAATCTGTAAACAAAATGTCACCAAAAAAAAGGTAGGCTTGCACGTATTGATTATTTTGTCCTAGAATAAAACATATATAATTGACAGGGAGACATCATTTCGAGTTTGCCAGCCACAGGCGATGGAATCAAAGAGTTCATTTTGTGTGCGTGTGTGTCTGTGGAGGGAGTTTGGATTAAATTGTTTTGACAGGCAGGACTCCACCGTCCAGACAGCTGCCCTCTAACAAAGTGCTGCAGTGGGTTTATCCCCTCCCTGGTGGAGTCACCTTCATATAACCCCGACACACTCATGGTCGGTGATAAGGACGAAATCTGTCACAGCATTACAGAAATTATGGTAAACAATGGACAAGGCTGCAGCAGTTTATCATACTACAACATCCTTTAATACACCTTTTGTTGAATCTTATTTCTCTGTTTCCACTTGGTCTATAAAATGTTAGAAAACAGCAAAATGTGATGATTAAAATACCCTCGTCCAATAGCCAAGGGTGACATCTTCAGACCACTTGTTTGTCTTGTTAAAGAGCTTTGAACCAAATGGCTTTTTATTGTACAATGTGACAGAACAGCAAAGCCTCACTTCTAAATACTGGACTACAGGAATCAGTGAACCCCCTTCCTTTACTTTGGGTTATTAAAGGTAGTCCAAGGTAGCTGCCAGCCGTACAGTGGAGTTGGTGTGACATAGTTAGATGAAATTCAGCTTGTTGCCTCGATGTTGGGGATAATGCCAGACGAGGATTTTGTTATCAGGAATTAATGGACCGTGTGTAGTCCTGGATCAAATCAAGCCTGCGTCCTCAGCCTTTATTGGATAGGACCGCAACAACAAGGACTGTCTTTGTTCATGGAGTGTGCCTAAACCGCTAGACCAGCGCTATCCCAGGACTGGTTGTTTTAAACTTTAGTCATGCATGTTTGATTAGACTGTGACGGTAGATGCTAATTTTTAACATTAACTTAAGGGTGTTTCCATCCAGAGCAAGCGGACAGGATTCACACATCCTCCTCTGATTCCCTTTCAACCATACCAAACATCCAAACAAGGCAAGCAAGGAGTGAGTGGAGACTCCAGCCTTTCACATTACAGTATGAACAAGCAAATATTTAAATCACTAATGGCTTGTTTTAAAGGATGGACACATAAGATCTGCATATCAGTTATGCAAAAACTTTAAGTCATCACTTTAATGTCACAGGCATGATTTCAATCCACGTCCTGTTAGCTGTGGCTCAGTGCCAACGTATCAAACACTGCCACTGAACAAATACATATAGAGAGCAATCTGCAAGGAGCACAAACACACACGAGCTCCCACACATCCGTGTTTGCACAGGTATGCTGCACAACAGGAAGAACAAAGGTCTATATGTCTTTGAGCACTATGGTCTACAGTAGCAGAAATGTGATATGTATAGTACGGCTGACTCTTCAATAAATAAAGTGATTAGATGACTTAAGGTTTAGAAGGAATGCTCTGAGTGTTAGCTTCCTTGCAACAATACAATTCATTCGCAAATGGCTTGAGTATTGGATTTTCTGATGTATTCTGCTGTCTGATAGTTCCAGAAAGTCTTCCTTTCATTTCTGTGCAGGGTGCACAATAATATATGTGAGACAACCTACAGATGTCTTAAACAGTGTTATTTTATTTCCAGTTGGTTTAAACCATAGACTGTATAAATAATGTTCCTGAGCGTTGATTTGAAGCCAATCGTCGGTGGGAGCCATATTGGGAATGCTGAACTCAACCTAACTTCTGTTGAGCTAGTGTGAGGTAAGGAGGCGGGGTTTGAGGCTCCTAGCCAAAAGCTATGTGTTCCCACCATAGACTGTAAAAAATATGGACGTAGTATCCGTGACGTCACCCATCTGTTCCTGAGAGCTGTTTTGAAGCAAATCGACGGCGGCAGCCATATTGGTAATGCGGAACTCAACTAGGCAGAGTGTGACGTAGTATGAGTCTCTTAGCCAATGGCTGTGTGTTCCCGACCGGGATTCACGTCAGTCATGTCCTTATTTGGGCAAAACTCATAATCTTAATATCTTCTTAACCGTCACGTTAGAAAAAAATTCACCCCCCGTACAGTGTATGCCATTAGAGAGATTAGCGTTGTAGGGCCAAGCCGTTTTTTGAACCAGGCTGTAAACATGTTTATTAATGCTGCAAAGATCGTCTTTTTCCCATTCATATCTATGTGGTTTCCGGTGTTTCTGCAGCCAGCCTCTAGCGGATTTTCGATGTATTGCAGTTTATATCACTTCCGCATTGGCTTCATCGTTTGAGACCGGAGTTTGCCGCTTGGTTCCCACCTCTCAGTCAAATCAGTCATGTCCTTATATGGGCAAAACTCGTAATCTTAATATCTTCTGAACCGTCGCGTTATAAAAAATCCCCCCCCCCCCCCGTACAGTGTGTGCCGATGGCGAAATTAGCTACTTAGACCTAAACTGTTTTTTGAACCAGGCTGTAAACATGTTTATTAATGCTGCAAAGATCGTCTTTTTTGAATGGGTGTGTATGTGGTTTCCGGTGTTTCTGCAGCCAGCCTCAAGTGGACGCTCGATGAACTGCAGTTTTTAACACTTCCACATGGGCTTCATATTTTGAGGCCAGAGGTTGCATCTGTTTCTGAAGAGCTGTTTTGAGACCAATCGGCTGCGGCAGCCATATTGCTTCTGTCGAGCCATTGTGACGTAAAGAGGCGGGCTTTGAGCCTCCTAGCCAACAGCTGCAGTGTTCCCACAGGCAGCTGTGCCTCTCATTGGGAGACTGGTAATCTCAATATCTTCGAAATTGCCGAATTAGAAAAAAAATTCACCCCCCTCACAGTGAGAGGACATCGAGAAATTAGCTATTCAGACTACACTCATCTTTTGTACCAGGCTGTAAACATGTTTATTTCTGCTGCAAAGATCGTCTTTTCCCCATTCATGTGTATGTGACTTCCGGTACTTCCGGAGCCAGCCTCAAGCGGATCCTCGATGAACTGCAGCTTTTAACACTTCCGCATTGACTCATATTTTTAGACCGGAGGTTGCCGCTTGTATAAAACATGAGAAATTTCAACATTTTACACACATTTATTCTAGCTATCTTGGGTGATATTGAGGTCACTATAACATACATTTGTATAACCTAAAAGAAACATAAAGTACCTGAAACATAAACCTGCACCAGAGGTTGCAGCTTGGTCCTCACTGATGCAAACGAGGAGGGAAAATAGCTACTGCAACATACACAAAATACATCCTCTAAATTCTTCATTAGTTTAATAACAATCTGTCTGAAAACCTCTAAACACACTGGACATTATAACCTTGGTGAAGAGAGGATTTCACTCTAGGCTTTTGAGTCGTCAAGTGTTTGCATGTCTGTGCACTTCAACGTATACTTGAAAAAAGACCCTGAGAAATTCTTCTTTGAGGAAGGCTGATAGATATACTGTATGGTAGAGAGCTCCAGCAGTAGCAACATTATAGACTCTCTGTGAGAACATATACTTATCATAATCCTCTTTGTCAGAACTAGTAAATGCTTTGTGAAATGGATATTTGGAGAACTTTGAGCCTGGACTTTTACACATCATATAAGACTGGGAAAATTACACTTAATTAACATGTGACAAAATAAATAATTGTAGAGCTCCTTTCAACCAGTAGTTCCCAAAGTGGGGGTAGAGATTTCCTGCATGAGATTCCTTCCAAAAACAAAACAAAAAGTGAAAATTGTTTTAATTAGTGCTGCCTGATTATTGCAAATGTTATTGTGTTGTTAGAATGTGCAATTGCACGCTGCCTCTGAATCTGCTTTTTGTGAAAATATGGATTCAGTTACAGCAACATCACACAGGAAGTAGTGTTGTGCAAAACTTGCAAAGTTAAAGTCACTATCTCACATTGCAACATGATCAATTGGTATCAGCACCTGAGACAGCACAAAGGAAAGTATGATGAACAAGTGAAGACAAAGACAAAGAGACAGCTAGGGGCCGTCAAAGCCCAATAAAACCACAACAGACCACTATTACAGAGTCTCAGGGGTCATTAACACCCGTCTCAACATGCCTCCTTGGTGCTCACACTTAATATTAACATGCATCCCCTACGAGTCTCCAGTTAGCATCTTCAGAAAATCACCCATCATTTGATTTAGCATTTTCAAAAGTCAAAATTCACATTTGTTTGTATTTGTATGTTTTAAATGAAGAAATACATTTTCCTAAACTATCAATATCTCTGCATGTTCCTTGATAAAAGAACAAGTAGACTAATAATAACTATACTGATTATTACTATCATATACTTAAGGGACAGTGGGGGTCACTAGTCTCTGGTACTATTGTTTTAGGGGTCACAGGGTGAAGAATTGGGAACCCCTGCTGAAGCCTGAAGAGAAGATGCATGTTCATATTTTATGAACTCTGTTTTCCCCTGATAATGAGTGCCGTACGTTCTGGTTGTATCCTCGAGATCACAACTTATTTATCACCTTATTCCAATATTATTAGGGATGCACCAACATGAAAATTCTTGGCTGAAACCGAAAAACTGAAAATGAGGAAACCAAGGCCGAAAACCAAAACACAGAAATAAATGATTATGCTAATTATTAGTAGGGAGTAGGCCATGCATTTTCTGTTTGTGTTGCACAGGCATTTTCTAGGCCACTTGAAGCTAGTTTGTAGAGCAGTTTGAACACACTGGGTTAAAAGAGCTCAAAGTTAGACAGAAATGTCCAAAATGTTACAACTGTCCCCGGTCTCCCCTACCATTGCATTTAAGGCTATGACTGTGTACTTACCTCACTAAGATCAAGGATCTCATTGAACATATTAGACAACGAGGGTACATGCCACTCATCTGGTTGAAAATTTGCTTTTTTTTTGTTATATTTTTGGGCCTTTTTTGACTTTATTGATAGGACAGCTGAAGAGAGACAGGAAATGTGGGGAGCAGAGAGTGGGGGATGACACCTCTACGATGAGGACTGTAGCCTCTGCATGTGAGGTGCTTAGACCGCTAGGCCAGGGGTTCCCAAAATTTACCATGCCAAGGCCCCCCCCCCAAACAGTATTAGCTTCTGGCCGGGGACCCCCTTTGCAAAAACCAGACAATGCATCAAAATATGCAAAGAAACATCAACTTGTAGAATGTATATTCTTACTTTTATTCACTTTTCAATAATTATTAAATTTGTTTAGCATAGGAAATTATTAAGAAATGTGTTTAAAAAAAAAAAATTTGATTCTATTTTTTTCCCTTCCCTCCAATTTTCTGAGGCCCCCCTAGCAACCCCTGGCGGCCCCCACTTTGAGAACCACTGCGCTAGGCCACCAGTGTCCCAGTTATCTCATTATTTCAATAATACAACCTGTTTCCCCCATTTCAGAGCTTGCTTTTTTGCAGCAATGCATCATTTTCCGGTGATCTAGAAAACAAAACGATAGGCTGGTCACTGTGATTGGCCATGAATGCTGCTCTCATCCAAATTAAGAAATAATTTAAGCCTAATTATTAGTTCTGTTTGTGATTTTGCAGCTTTGGGAATGTATGTTATGATCACCGTAAAATAATAGCTCATACAAGAAGTGTCCTTAAATTGAGCTCACTTTGGCCCGTCTGCTGGCAAATTGGCCCAACATGAATCCAAGCATGCTGTCAACCGAGGCGTGAGCAATCAACTCCCACTGTTTTAGGTGGTAGTTTCTGCCATATATAGCAACTCTTTGTATTTGAACAACTATTCTGCACAAAATTACAATTTAAGTACATGTTTGTTGATTTATACCTAAGTTATTTTAATTTATTTTGATTGTATTTTATATTATTATTATGATTATTTCAAACCTGTTGGTTTTTATTGTTGTTTTTTCTGTAGTCGCTGTCACTGTGGTTATTATGTATATAGATGTACTTGTCTGTCTCGCTGTACAACAGGTTTGCAGGAGGGAGAGGGGGAGGGAGGGATGTTCTTGTTCATGTATGTTTAGAAAAACAAAAACCATTGTATGAAACTACGCTGTGATTTATTTCTGCTTTTTAAAAAATAAATAAATCAAAGCTCATAAAACATATAGATGCATGTCTCCTTGGGGCTTCCGTACTAAAATCCCTCAAGCCTTAAAAACTGTCATTCAGTGAAGATTAGTTTTAATGCAGCCTAACCAGTTCAGGTCTGACAGTCACATGACATGCATACTGTACTACTTCCAAACTGCACTTCTGTTTTACACAGATTGTGCACAGTTACAGTCATGCATGCTCACACCCACTCCTGAAACTCCAACATGGTGCAGGTTTGAACTTTCAATTCCCCTTACAAACTCCTGAGACTGAACACAAGCTGAGTTTAATACAAGAACACAAACTATCACATGGATTACAGCAGGATATTTCAGCTAAACCTAGTGAGAGTTAGTATGGGAGTAACATTGCATAAGCTTTAAGGCTGGGATAGTTGTGTGTTTACCTATTAGTAAAGGTTGCAGCTTGAACACAGGGGAGGGACCGTGTTACACAGGTCGGACAGAAAGCTGCTCTCTTCATACAACCAGAATATATAAAGGTGGTGGTTTTACCTGCGCCACAACAACCGCAGTCCACCCACAACCTCAGCAGCTTGTTAAATCTGAACCCCAAGTTCAGTCAAGGGCTGTCAACTTTACCTCCTGCACGGCGCACAGGCTCGAGACGCGGCGAGGAGACATTTGAATTTCATTTCCTCTCACACTTCTTTAATAAAAGGACTCAAATATCCTCCAGGAATGTCCCAGAGACCCGAAACACTTCACACAACACCCCGAGGAGGTTCGTTTGACTCACCAGCAGCACCAGCAGGAACATTGTCGCCTCTCTCATCCGACTCCCGTAGCGGTTCCGAGAGGCCATGATGCCGTTGCCACGTCTGGATACGCAGGCGCAATCGGGTTTTCCACGGATTCTCTGGCAGCGCGCAAGGCTTCATGGGAAATGTAGTTGAGGGAGGACTTTTTTCTGATCGGGACAACATGGTATTCAAAGTTTGTCCAAAACATAAGATACATTTAAAAGGACAGAAAATACAAATAATAAAACAAATAAAATAATATAAAAGCAAAATCAAATTAAATTAAATTAACTTAAATTAAATTAAATTAAATTAAATTAAATTAAATTAAAGCTCCTGTGAGGAGTTTTTGAGTGGTCATGAAATGGACTGAAATGAACAGTGATGCCTCTTTATGACCTAGAAATGCAAACAAGCTTGTTAGAAAAGGTATTGATCATTTCTGTTTTGTTATTTTAAAGCCTGAAATCGCTGTGAGAGGGTAGGTGTCAGATGAAGTGATTGACAGCACGTCAAGAAAAACCCTGTTTCTGCATTAAATGTTCTTAATGAGTGAAATAGCTGACTGTTAGTTGAAAGCAGGAGGAGATAACACAATTTACACATGTACAGGACAAAATAAGCAAGATCACTTAGTCCACAGGGGGGCACCAAAGTCAACACGAACAGAAAGTTCCTCACAGGAGCTTTAAATTAAATTAAATTAAATTAAATTAAATTAAATTGGAGATAGTGCTTGTCTTATAGACTGTATTCATCAATAATTCTAACAAGTTTACCTCCATGCGTCCAACGTTCTCAATGCTGCCATAGCCAGACTCCAGACAGACCACCAGAGTGCCCTCTTCCTGATCTCTGGGGACTTCAACCATTTATTTTCCACATAGCTTAGTCTGTCTTCTGTACATACTTTTATTATCATTATTTTCATTGTATTTGTATTTATATCTTATTAATTACTTCTTCTATTAATATTATTTGATATTCTTCATTATTGTGTATAGGAGCAACTTTAATGACAAAATTTCCCTCCGGTATGAATAAAGTATTTCTAATCTAATCTAAACCAGATCCCAAACCAGATCATTAGAATAATAGATAAACACAATCAAAATAAAAATAAATAAATAAAATAAAATGAAATAAACTCCATTTCCAATGATATTGACTTATATCTTGACTTATATTTCATTATCTCCAGATAATAACACTGGTTGTCCCACAATAATTAGTTATACAGTCATTCTCTTAAGATCTCGACTTATTTTCTGACATCATGTTAGATAGCAGAGTTTTCCCACGTTAAAATGGACTATATTTTCTCATTATCTCAAGATAACAAAGCTTATTTGCTCATGATAGCAGGATTCTATTACCATAGAAAATAAGTGCTGTTATTTTGAGATAACAAGATGAGTAAGTCAAGGTCTTCAGAAAACAAGCAGGAATCAACTCATTTTCATGGAAAGTGAACAGTGTAAACGAAATGTCTGCATAGGGCTTCCATATTCATGTGCCAGGGTTTGTGTATGAGATTTTTTTGACAGTAAGAACAACATACACTTCAATATTATTCTTCAGATGGTCCATGATAAGTCCATCTGTGATATCATTTTTGGACGAATAGTTGTAGCTGAAAAAACCCTCTAACACCAGTCATACCAAAAGCAACAGGTAAATAATCACTGATCAGTAATTGAAGTATCGGCATCACAAGGACACATTAATTGGTTTCCACTTCAAATCCCTGTTGCAACAAGTCATTGAAAGGTGAATGAAAAAAGTGTTAATTAATTTCCTAATTTGGGGGAATAGTATGTGGAAGGTGTCATACCTGGCTCCCCAAACCAGCCTCCAATCAGCCTGTTGTGTTATTTGGAAAGCGATGAATGTAAACACTATTGTCGACATGAATTTGTTTTTATCAGCACAAAACAGCCGAACTGCAGATAATTAATTACACATGAAGGTAATTAGTAAATTAGATTGTGTTTGAATGACTCCTAATTAGCTCTTTATCAATCCTACTTTCCTTCCTTAGGAGAATTAGGTTTGATTACAACCGTATGATGTGCTCCACAGATTTAGTGCCGTGCTTGAGCTGATTCATATGATTTTTTTATTTTATAAAATAAACACTTAAAGATTAAACAAAAGAACAAAATACATTTTTAGAGTATCTACACAATAACACTGGTGAAAAAAATCATCCTTGAAAGCTTTGTGTTGAAAGGGTGACGAGATAACAAAGAAAACATTCATTAGAGTGAACCTTGATGAGTGAGTTTTCCCTTGTAATTAATTCATGTTCTTTGAATGGAGTTTAGCTTCTAATGATGCTCTTTAGAGTGATGTCCAAAGTAAGTCAATAATACAATTTTAATTAATACCTCATTTAGTGTGTCAACAAAAAAAATACTGACTTGAACACAACAGATGTAATCCAATAGGACGAATACAAGAGAAGACTTTTTCCATTTACTTAAAGCTTCTGTGAGGAACTTTTGTTTGTGTTGATTTTGGCGCCCCCTGTTGCCAAAGTGATACCTCTAATCTCTACAGGTAATTTTTGCTGACAAAAAAATATTTTTCTGGGGCGCTGGTGGCCTAGCGGTCTAAGCGTCCCATGTTTAGAGGCTATAGTCCTCCTTGCAGAAGTTGCTAGTTCGATTCCCGGCTGGTTGACCATTTACTGCATGTCTTCCCCCACTCTCTACTCCCCACATTTCCTGTCTCTCTTCAGCTGTCCTGTACATTAAAGGCCAAAATGCCAAATAAATCTAACTTTGTAAAAAAAACCTTTTTCTTTAGCAGGGGCGGAGCCAGAACTGACTTTCACATGAAGTGCACACATAGATAAATTAGACAGATGTTAATTCATGTGTTCATTCATAACTTCAAAAAAGCATAACAACGGGGCGATGGTGGCCTAGCAGTCTAAACGCCCCACATACAGAGGCTGTAGTCCTCGTCGCAGAGGTCGCTGGCTCAAGTCCGGGCTGTAACCATTCCCTGCATGTCTTCCCCCATTCTCTACTCCCCACATTTCCTGTCTCTCTTCAGCTGTGCTATCAATAAAGGCAAAAAAAACCCCCTAAAGATATCATTTTAAAAAAGTAAAACAACAAGACATCAACACAGGATATATGTGTAGCTCAAATATTTGTGGACTCAAAAATATTTACTTCCAAAATCATGAGTAAAAGGTAAAGTACAAAAAATGAAAATGTGAAAATAGTCAATACAAGGTAAAGTACTAGCAGCCAGCAACACAGCATGATTAGTTGATTACATATAGATCCTTGTAAAGGCAGATCATGAATGAATGTGTGTGTGTGACCTGTGTCCGTATTTAAGGTTATACGGGGTCATTGTCTATTTAAGGTAGGAACCTTTGTTGTGTTGTCAGGTGTTCCGCCCGGAAGGTTAAACTGTTTTTGACCGCTAAATCAGCATGGTGCTGTGGGAGTTATGCGCCAATGTTCATTTGTGATATGTTTGTATTTGACTCTTTGGGAGCACAGAACATGAAAATAAACGGACCAGGAGTTCAACTTGCAAATATGACTTGGACTTTAATTCATGAAGCACGGTAATTCCCAGTTCGTCAAATAGGTATTCCAGGTGCAGTGCCTCAGTGGCTTAAAGCTTTGGCTTGGCCTCTACAATCCTACATCAAGATAAGGCCTGATAGCCAATCATGGTTTAGCATTGTGGGTTGCCACTGGGGTGGCTCATGAGATTTCAGGAGGGCATGGCCACCCCTGGCGCCACACCTGTTCTTCAATGAGCTGTCAGTTGTCTGGCCTGACACCTGCCCTCTTGCAGTGGTCACTGGCATTCAATATCACTATAAAAATTCAGTCAGTCTGTTGCTGATTGTCATGTGTGCCTTTGTAGGTCATACAAAGGCATCACTGTTAGTGTATCTTTAAATTAACATATTGTAGGTTTGTTTATATAGTTTGTTTTCTCTACTTCTAATTGCTTTTCAGGTTTGTCTGTCAGGTTCATCTTCACAATAACAAATACAAAGGAACAAACGGCTTGTATCTCAATTTGTGAATGGGGTTTGGCTTGTACCGTCTCCCTCAGCCTGCACCTGCCTGACTGAGCAGAACAGAAAACAGTGGAATGAGTTTGGTCCTGATTTAACCATCACAGCAGTGTGTTCATTGTTTCAGTTCCTCTGTCTCATTTGATCAAAACAGCAAAGCAGAAAACCCTCAAATTCCTCATGGAGTCTGATTGCCAGGTTACCCGCGCACCCAAGCCGCCCCAGCAGGTATACCGTGGAGTCCCAGACAACACCGCGCGGGACAGACCTTTTCCCAGAAGCCTCTCAACGAGCTCCACGCTGTGATCCACTCTCACACACTGCCCGCTGCTTTCGCTCTGCTCGGAGTCGCTGTTCCGACACTCCTCCTCCACCTCCTCCTCCTCCTGCAGCTCCCCGGCGGGTTTCCATGCACTTCCTTCCCACTGCGCTTGCAAATCGGCCCCATCTTTGCTTACAGACTCCCCCCCCACTCACCCCCTCCACTCCCCCCCTCCCCTGTACCTCCCCCCCTCCCTCCTCAGCCCGGTGGTATCGTCCGACGCTCAAGGAGAGAGAGAGCGCAGTTGTTGGCTGCAGGTCGCTGGGAGAGGGACGCACACAGCGGCTCAGGACACAACAGTGGAACCCGTTTCTTTTCTGTCTCTGCTGCTCAGAGTTCATGTCTGACTCTCCTCGTATCTCTACCTGGCTTTATCATCAACTTGCGGAATACAAACGCCTTTGAAGGTAAGAGAAAATGTACTTTTTTCTTTCTTCTCTTTGGAAAAATATGAGAAATTATGCAACAAAAGCACTTTTTGGATATATTGTGCACCAGTTTCCAGCTTCAGTTCTGTTTCAGATTTGTTGTTGAAGGTGTAATTGACGTGGATGGACTTTGATTGGGGCGGTGTGTTATAAAACCGCTGGCACAATCAACACAAAAGCCTACTTTAGCTTGATAAATAAAAAAAAATCCACCTCCATCACTAATGGATTGGCTGCTCGTGCGTTAGCCATGCAACGGGGTCCGGTTTTCTCCGGACCATTTTGTCTCCTAGACCCATATTTCTGCAGTTTGTCTTTCTATCCTAATGAAACACTTTGCTGAGTTTTTGCCCACTTTGTCTGCTTCAGACCGAGGCGATTTTCCCCGTAGATAGCATGTGTTATTCAGAGCAGTTTGCAGCTCCTTTATGCCACGCCAGTTTTACTTTCCACTCACGTTTCATCCCAGGATCAGAGGAGCATTTGTGGGCTGCAGGAGCTGCTTGTGCCTGCCACATTAGCGCTGTCTCAAACTTACTTTGTTGTGCATATTGCTCTGTGGTTTTAATCCAGGCGAGATATGAACTTAAAAAAGAAACTTCTTTATAACACACATCAATCAGGAAAGTGGATTTGTAAAATTATGAGCGTCTAAATTGCATTTTTGTCATAAACTGTCTACACTCAAACATTGCAACCTTATTTTGATCACAATAAGGTGATGGGAATGTAAATATAATTTCATAATTTTCCTAACTTTGCTTGTATTAGTAATACTGACTTAACACTGCCCACGATGACCTCATTGCTCATCAGTTCCAATTAACAAATGGGCTTTTACGCGCGGAATGTGCAGCTTTTACGCACAATGAGTGCAAGTGTTTAACATTCTTTTATTCCCTCCAAATCCCAGCATCCGTCTGTGGGACTAATTCTGCATAAAAACACAGAACATTAGCTCGGTAAGTCGTTATCCACGAGCTTGTCACTCGGGAGAACTGCTGCTTAGTTCCTCCGCGATACTTGCAGACATCCCACTTCTGTTTTATTTCAGATTCTAAAGAGGAGGAAATGGGAGTCAGAGTTCTGCAGAAAGCTCCTCATAGTGGGAGTGTGAGACAAAGGAATGCAGTGTTATAAAATAGGACATTCCCTCTTGCATGTGTTCAAGTTGATTGTTCAATAATGCATTGTTGGAGCAGGAGAGGGTTGCGTTGTTGTAGAGCAACAGAGGGCAGTGTTGAGCAGTATTGTGTGCAGCTGTAAGAACACCTTCCCAGGTGAAGTTTGCTGCATCATGAGCTGGACTGTCTGCCTGCTGTTTCTCCTACAAGTGAACTCAGAGAGACTCTTGCAGACAGGTTTTGTGCTGCACTTATTTCAGCTTGGGAGAATGGAAACACGTAGAGGCTTTTGGGCTGTAATGGACTATTTTGTGTGATTTGCTCCTGTTGATAAAATGTCAAGCACTTTTTGAACAAGCTTTTATCAGCAGGCGGTTTTAACTGAAGCAACTTTCAGAGACCACAACTGATGTTTAAAAAAAAGCTAAAGGTTTAAAATATCATTTTCACTCGACTTAATTAATCAAACAACTTATTCACTTGAAAGCTATTTTCCGCCACCACAGGGGCTTTTAGAAGCTGTTTTAGAGCTGCACTCTTTCTCATCTGTAGCTTTTTATTGAGCCTCTGAGGTTCAACAGCATCAATGAAAAGCTCTGTATTATTCATTAACACTCAAACAGCTCTCAAATGCAGCCGAGCATGGCTGCTTTGGGAGACGTGTCGGATGACAATAAGTTTGTGCTGCAGTTGAGCGCTTTTGTTCTCTTTAAAATGTGCAATAAAAGTGAAAATATTTGCACTCTGGGCCTGGAGTCATTTGATGAGTATAGTTATTGATGTTAATATAAGTAGTTTGCTGTTTTATTCCTGAAATTTCCCTCTGTGGAGTTAATATTGCTCACCAGTATCACATAATTCTGATTAATGTACTACTGTTTTATATCCAAACAACTGAAATCTCCTGTCTGGAATATCAAAACACATTTGGCACGGCTCTTTTATTTATTTTCCTCATTAATCAACACGTGTGAAAGTCCCATATCCCCCCCATGTTTTGATTGATATTCATATATTCATACAGGTTTTTGTCAGGCCCACATGCTTGTCTTATGGATGATTACGGCTTTTGTTATATGAAGAGCTGTTTTAGTGTCCTGGGTCGGTCCTTTCAAATGGAAAACAGGTTTTCATCTTTGATGAACTTATGAGGGCTCTTGACAGGTCCTGGTGAGGAGGGCGAACCAGAGCGGCGGAGGAAAAGAGAGCTGAAACAAAACAGAAACAAGATAGAGGCCCCAATACTCCTCCTACTCACCTCTATGTTCACTTTGTATGTCTCCTTCTTTCCTTGATGTCCTTGTAGTTACAGGTTTTGAGAATTTCATTTAATTGTTTTGTATTTTATGTAGATTTCTATTCCTTTCAGGCGCCTGATGGCGGCATAAATATTTCATTTTAACTGAGAAATAGGTGTAGTGAAGATAGGCTGGGAGTATCTTCATCAAATTTTCAATGATGCATATTTAAACTGCGCTGTGTGGATTATTTCTGTCGTCGGGCATCATTCGAGAAGAGACAACCCGATATGAAAGTTTAATGTGTGGAGAACTTGATCTGCCCTCTGCTCCATTTGATATTAGCTTTCCAAGAAAAAGAGGAACACACCATTTCAGGTGTTAATGTGTGTGTGTGTGTATGTGTGTCCAGAGAGAAGACAGACTGATACAAATAAAAAGCATGATTCAGACTGATCTGTGGAAACATACACTCAGGTGTATAATCTTAGACAATGCATTGTAAGGAAATTAATGTGTTTTCTCAGAGCTGACAGACTGTGTTTTCTTTCATTTTAAAGTGCAGTTTTTTTCACGAGTGAAACCAAGGCGGAAAATAAAAAGTGACAGCTGTAACTGCATATTTCTGCTTTTAGTCTGTCACTCAACTGTTTGGCTTCTCATGCACATCAAACAAGCAGTCTGAGACATTCGCAGACGCATATAAAAACTGTATCAGAGTTTATACATGCACTGAGACACCTCTTGCTCTTTTCCAAAGCAGCCTGGACAAAAAATGCATTTCCCCGCTTTAAAACCCAGGAAGGATGCTCTGAGAACTCGCTGTGAGGCAGTGAGTGGCTATATAGCTGAGACGTGCTCTCCCGACCGTTGATCTTGATTTGCTCCCTTTTTCTTCACTCCCTGAGCCTGGCATGTGAGACTGAAGCGGAGAGAGAGATTTTGGACTTTTTAAGTGGCCTTCTTGAGCAGGATTCACATGGTAATTAGGTCAGGACACCGAGAGGAAAAACAAAGCTGTGAGCATGCAGAGAGAGCAGAAAACATACAGAGTTTTCTGTTAAGATGTTTCGAAGAGAGTGAAGAGAGATGCAGAGAGATGCTTTCTGAAAGTGGCTCCATAAATGCAGAACACCCCGCGGCCACACTGGAGTGTCTTTTTGCTCTCAGTGAGGTAAATGCAAGGCCAGGTTTGAAACCACAGCTTGTGGTTGCAGATATTGCCTCAATCTTTTAAATCCCAATGTGTTGACATGCATGTTATTTACAAACACACACATGTTTTGAAGCAGAGCCTGAGAAGTCCTTGTTCTGTTTAAAGTGAAAATACCTCCGATGCTCTTCCCAGGATCAGGAATTTTTCCTACACCAATTTGAAGTTTATGGAGAGCCAGATGTTTTGTTGGAGTCCGTCCGAAGAGAATAATAGGAACAATGCAAGTTTACAAAATGTGATGCCACCTCATTCTTGATGTTTCCCTCTTGGCAACCCCTCATCATCAGAGTACTGGTACACACAGTCAATGCAAAGCTCTGATATCTTATGAGCCTCCCCAAAAGTCCCCCCCGTTTCTTCTTCTCTAAAAGAGTAGCCAAGGCAGCAATAATGTATCATGGCTGCTGTATGCAACTGCTGTAGTAAAGCAGTAAAAAGACAACTGGTTTCAGAGACATTATTATGCCATGATGGTGAACAACACCAGTGCAGTGTTGAGAAGATGTCTGTAATCAGTGTTTTTCACTAGTAGTATGTAGGGATAGACCGATTATCAGCATTTTGACGCATATCAGCATCGGCCTTTTTTTAAAATCTGACAGCCGATAAGAGATCAATTTAAAACTGGGTTATTTTGGCTCAAAATTCACTAAATCACATGGCAGAAATGATACGTCTGCAGAAACCTAGGCTGTGTTCCATTTCTCCCTGCAGTTTCTCATTACATGGGACGAGCTAAGCGGCATCCGTTGTGGCCCCTACAATTACTAGTGATTTAAAACTCATACAAACCCTCTCCAAAAAAACTGAAATATCCCCATAAAACAAAGATAAGTGAAAGATTAACGTTTCAGTTAAATTGACATTTTGGAAAACTTTATTTACTGTAGAAAACTCTTTAGAGAGCTTTTTATTTGTTTAAGTTTTCATTGAACTTTATAAGACATGCTGCTGAGCCTGGGAGCTCCCTGCACTTTTTGTTAGAATTAAAAAAAAAAGATGTCTAAAAAACCTTTAACATGTTGCAAATCTGAAAAGCCTTTTAATATAAATATGCTTAAATGCATTTAAACAAAGTTAAGTGTTGGAGTTTGCATTATTCCAAATCTTGACGCCAATATTTTCCATTTTAATGCAAATGAATATCGGCTCCAAATATTGGTTATCGGCCTCCTTGACTACTAATAATCGGTATTGGCCCAGAAAAAAACATATCAGCCTAACTCTAATATGTAGACTATCTTCCATAAGTATTTATCCTCTTTGGACTTATTAATATTTCACAACTTAGAACCTGAAATTTGAATCAACTTTATGTGCTTTTAAAGCTGTATTAACAGACAGCAGCACACCTGAGAGCAGACATCTGTTGGATGCAATTGAAAGACAAGTGGTGCACCTGGTCTTAGTTTAAAGATTTCACCACAAAGCACTCAACACTTTTCATTTTTTACAGTAAAAAATGTAATTACTATGTTTTATTCCCCTCTCATTCTTAAATGATGGACTCCTTTGTGCTGGTCTATTACATACAAACCCAGTAAAATCAATTTTAATCTGCAGTTTTAACAAGACAACATATTGAGCATTTTAAAGGAGTGAATATTTTTCTTAGGCGCTGCATGTCTCAAACATTTTATCAGCCAACATTTAAGTCTAGCTAACGGCTGGAATCAGCAGCAAGCTGTAAATTGACAGATAGACTATGCTTCACTGCAACAGCACCCTGATGAGAATGTGCCTCAGACTTGAGCTCACTCTTTTGTTTCCCGACAGGGTATGTTAGAGGGAGAATGTGCTTGTGATAACCAGACAGCTTGAACCAGAGTCAGCCGAGGGAGGCCAGCGGTCTGCGTGGTGCAGTCTGAGCTGGTGGGTGGAAATGAATAATTCCACGATGTCTGTCTGGGTCCCCTCAGCTCTCCCAGGATCTCATTGTTTCTGAATGCAGAGTGCACTTGCCGTGGCCTTGGCACGCAGTGTCTGTCTGTGTGTGTGTGTCTGTTTGTGCGTCTCTCTGTAACCTGGCCTCTTTCTGCCTCGCCACACAACCTTCATAGCCTATGAAATGCAATACTGCTGCTGCGTGTCTGTTGTCTGGGTTCGGTCTGCAACCCTGCTAATTAATGCTCAGTGCCACCCAACAGTCTTAATTTGTCTCTGGAACGTTATCATCATTGTTTGCCCGCCCTTTCCCTGTGCTGTTATTACCGCACCTTCACAAACAGGGTGAATGGAGATGAAAAGGGCAAGCAGGCTGTCAAGCAGGAAAAACAAGCTAGAGAGAAAAATGCTCCACCTAATATATTATTCGCATTCAGTGTTTAATGTAGCTCTAAAATCATTATTCAGACTGTCCTATTACTAGCTAGTTAATCTATTTAGCACATGAGGCATCTTACATGAGGCTATATCAAACACTTGTTGTTTCCAGCTCCTTACATGTGAGGATTTTCTGCTTATCTTTGTTTCATATGAATGTAAATTGTATTTCACAGTATGCAGATATTCACCTGGAACTTGTAAAGGACGATTTTAACAATTTCCAGATGTTTATGGAGAAAACATAAATCATTTATTTATGTCAAACTTAATCTGACCTCTTTAGATGCTCAGATATAAATTTTCATTTATCAGATGTGGGTATTTGATGATAGCAAGTATCATTCCTGAGCTGTTTCCACATAAAATATACATCTGAGCTTAATTTCAACAGCTATATATCACCAACCCTATATGTATGTGAAAAGATTTATATCATTGCTTTATGTTCTGACGTAGTTTGCCCAAAGGTTAGGAGTCTGAACCTAAATCAAGTGAAGTACCTTGCAACAAGTTAAGCTAGCGTAGGTGGCAGATTAGCATCTCCTCAATTCCTGCTTCTGCAGAAAATCTTTGGAGAAACACATATTTTTGTCATACAACTGTTTGTGGTTTTCCATATTTTTGTTCTCTTTAGATAAAATGAAAAATGTCAAGAGTTTTGACATTGAGCTAGCTAGCTTCGACTGGCACACATTGCTAGCATCACAGTAGTTTTGCTTGGTATAATTAAATCATTATCTCATTACAGCACGTTTTTCTTTGTGGGTCTTAAAAAGTCATTGCTAGTGAAACCACAGACTGTATAAAACATGGACATAGTCTCTGTGACGTCACCCATTGATTCTTGAAGTAGAGTTTTGAAGCCTCTTAATGGCGGTAGCCATATTGGAAATGCTGACTAAGCCTAACTTTCCATCAACCTAGCAAGAAGCACAGAGGTGGAGTTTAGGCGAGTTGTGTGTCTACAGACTTGGAGACTGCAGATTCTGGGACCACATGTCTGGCACTGCAATTTAAAGACCCTTGTTGTTTGTAACGGCACCACCTAGTGCTTGCCAAGGAGCATATTTTGGGTGTGCAACTGCGTGTTTGGTGTGTAATGAACCATTTTTAGTGTCTAACCATAACCCTGACTGTTGCAATGAAAATGGGTTCTAGAAATTGGAATTGTGGTTCTGAAACTGCAGCCTCTGGCTCTGCAGACACTATCCAATGGTTGAGGCAGGCCTTTAGCTTCTTTGCTAACAACTGCAGTGTGCCAACCTGTCAGTCAAGTCAGCTGTGTCATTAATTATGCCAAACTAATAACCATAATATCTTCAAAACTAAGTAATTACAAAAAAAATCTGTGAGAGAAATGTAGTTGTAAACATGTTTGTTTTTGCTGTGAAGGTGGACTTATTAGAATGGGTGTGCATGTGGCTTCCAAGCATTTTGGAGCCAGCCTCAAGTGGATACTTGAGGAACTGCCGTTTTCTGCATGGGCCTAATTTCTGAAGACTCGAGGCTGCTGCTTGGTTAAAACTACTATACTGGTAGTTCTTTGTTGTGTTGACTATTTTTTTAAGGAACCAATTTTCAGGGCTGCTGATACATTTGGTATTGGAGTGATGCATTACTGGCATATTGTGATACCTTCATCATTACCTGCACAACTCTTTTGACTTCAAAAAAATCAATAGAGAATACGGTGGGACTGCATTCCTTCTCTATTGGTCATTTGAAGGCCAGCTTTTAAACTGAGCCCTTTCTCCTTACAGCTTCAAGCTATTCATTCTTTTCCTCTTTTCACACTCTCTCATTGTTATCCCTCTTGGTATTAGATGAGGTGTGCGCATTGTGAGCAAGTATGCGGTCATACCTGAATGTGCGCATGCGTGCATGTCTGAGCAATTTGATTTTTCTCTTTGTATGCGTGCGAAGCGGACGTGAAGGCATGTGCCTTTTCTCTCCCGTCCCTCCTCTGTTCAGGTCTGAGCAGGGTGAGAATAAAAGGGGCGCAAGAGGAGGAGAAAGTGCTCCCACAGTTGATTTGGCCATTGTGGGGGGAGGAACACTATTCCCATTGATGCTCTGGACGCATGGCTGAAACCCCCAGAAGCTTTAGGAAGGGAGCTTATTCAAGGCTTGATGTGACCCGGAGGACGGGGTTGGAAGATGGGTGTTGAGCCCATTGTGGGGATGGTGGGAACATTGTCCCCCTCTCCACTCCTTTAATACCTCTCTGAACCACTGGCCCCGTGAGCTGGAGGGGCTCTCAGGTTGTCTGTTTTCCTTTTAAGGACACCAGAGAGGACTCTTATGTTAGAGGTCTTACGAGTTTTCAAAGTCTTCAAAGAGATCTTTGAAACACCTTTCCTGGTCCCATTGGAGATCTAGTGATATTTTACCTTGAGGAAGAGTTTAGCTGGGTTTTGTGTCAGTATAAAATCCTTGTTCTCTTCGGAGAGTTCATATCCCTTTGAGTTTTGTAATATTGGGACATAGTTTGATGTTAAACTCTCATAGTCGTTAACTAATCACCATACCTTAAACAGAACAACTTAAACAGACTTAAATCATGACAGCAGGGATGCTGTTGAAATCCAGGATCGTCAAACAGGTGAAAAATTGAAATAAGACCGCTGAAAGGGTCTCAGTTATAAGTTCTACCACCACAAATCTCTAGTGGAGCTTTAATGCTCTTTGTCTTAGTTTCTCCACCAGTTTCTCCAACAAACACGCCCTCATTTGATGCAGCTTGATGGTGGCGAAGAAGACAGTTTTTTTGTCTCAAAGTTGCCTAAGTGCCCCCCATTGTTGTTTTAATAAAGCTGAGTTCTGTTGACTGAGAAGGCCACATCAAGGTTTCAAAGATTCAAATCGATTTCATGCCTTTAGTCCATACGGAAACATCCCATTCGTCACGTTTCTCCATTCATTTATTGTTCTTTTTCTCATTCTTAATCCAAAATGGTATACGAATTCAAGTTTCTGGAAGAATAATCCTGGAGATGTAGATGTGAATGGATTTTGCGGTGTTCAATTTGCAAAAGTAAAAACTGTGAATAGAAATCCAAAAATGTAATCATGACTTACAGCAAAAAAAAAACCCCAAAAAACTTACACTTATGCCCTGATAACGTGTCATCTTCCCTGGGGGCCGAGTCAGAAACCCATGTGCACGGTTAGCGAATCAGAGCCCACGGATTACAAGTATGTCCCCATTGATTTTATATCCGTACGGGTTACAAATCCCTTACCACACAATATGAAGTGTGCACACAGATTTGCAAACCTGGCGCACAGATTGGCACATTGCTTTTTTTTTTGTTCTTGACCTGGCACCACGGGGGGACAAGTGAATGTGGAACTTGTGCCCACGTTCTTAGATGTGTGGTATATCTCTATCTTGTTACTCGGCTGTGTTTAGTAGTTGAACACAAGTAACTGCTTCCACTGTAACTTGTGATTGGTCATTACAAACAACATTTCAAGGAGTGGTCTGTTATTTCCTGATAACAGACCTTTGCTATTTAGAAAAGAGTTGGAAACACCAGAGAAAACTCCAACAGTACACAACAAGGAATATGGTGTAGGTTAAGGAAAATAAAAACTGACTCTTATTTATTATTTATTTATTATTTATTAGTTTATTTGACAGAGGCCATGCAAAACAAAAACTGTCATGCCAGAGTAAGCTATAAGCTCATTTTCATCTGTGGTCCCTGGGCAGGAAGATGGAAAAGACTGTACAATACAAATGATAAAAAACATACTAGCATTTAAAACAATACATAGGCTACTCAACACAGTCCATCACTAATAACAACACATTTAAAATTACATTTCGATGTCTCTAGTTTGATGCATTCAGATTGTTTTTCCTTGAGCCATAATTTCAGTGTACTTTTAAAAACACTGAGGCTTGTACAGTCTCTAATGTGTAATGCAGTCCCTCCAGGAAGTTGCGATTTCGCGATCGCAACTATCAACGCAAATTCAACCAATCAGCGCGATTTTTTCGCGGCCCTGCAATTTTTTACAATCACCGCAACTTTCCCACAAATTTGACCAATTACCTCAATCTCAGCCCCTGTGCGTCATCAGTTTTGTCATCAATTTGACTTCCTTGGAACATAAACGTAAGTCCTCACTTGATCTGCACTTTTCAACAACAAAACACGCACAGAGAACGGGTGAAAAGAGGGGACAGCAGGCAGGACAAGTGACCATGACAACGTTATTATTAATAGATTGAGGGGCTCAGTGTTAGCTTGGTCTCTACCTGCAGCAGGTGTGCTTTATGAACCAGCTCTCCCTCCTCCATGCATCTGTCTCATCTTCATTGATGATTTTTACCCCGGGTGTGTGTTAGTGACAAAGACACAACCGGGGGACGTCTGTTTACTATTTGATGTTTGACGTTGTTGCCGTGGTTACCGTAAAAAGCTCTGCATCTACAGCTTGATTTAATCCAGTTTGGTGAAACATCAGACACAATTAGTAGGTTTTGATCAACTCCCTGTCATGAAAGATGCAGATTCATTTCAGAGTGTTGTGAACTGACTGTGCATCAGTCGCTGCGAGGTGCATTCAGGGACCGTCGTAAATGTGCAATACAGTCCTTTCATGGCATTTTACTGTGAATCAAGAGAATCAAAATACAGTCAGTGGTCACATCAAGAATGTTTTCTAAAAACAACTGTAATTTAACATATTTACTTGCCCCTGAGATGTTATTGGGGGAAAAAAGCAAAAAAAAAAACAATCGCAACTTTCACCGCAATTTTTTCAAAAAGCGGTCGCAAATTCAGGCTTTTTGGGCCGCAACAATCACAAAACAATCCCGTGAAATCCTGGAGGTACTGGCAGAAAAATGCAATTCAAGCTATCAAAAATTGGTGTAAAGTTCTTTGAATTTTTAAGTAAGTAGCTGCATAATGAGCGAGATAATGTATGGTGTATATTATCCCTTATATACACTGCAAACATTACATTCCAGTATCAGTGCTATGTTTAAACGACTGAGGAGAGCATTTGAGCGTTATGAATTATCTCTCACTTTGCTGTGAATCATCAGCATTCCTCTGAAGGATCTTTTGGTTTTAGGTGTTCTACTTTGAAAAGCCCCATTGTGCACTACTTTAAGTAATGGAACAAGGCTCATTTTTGCCCTGCTGTACCCTCTTAAATCGGTCTGTCTCCTTCAAATGGATTCACAGGGTGAGAGCTGAACTTTCTTCGGCCTATGCTGCTCACTTTAAAAGGCCCTCCAAACACGACACACTGATCACTTTCCAGCTCTGTATTTACACACTGACAGGAAACGAGTGACGACATCTGAGGTTTTTACCATTTCCCTCTATTCTATTCTTCTATTGTGTTTGAGATTTGGCATTGTAAGAGGCTGTCATGATTCAGTCTGTCATCTCAACAGCAGCGGCAGGTTTGAAGGCTATTAGCTGAAGAAAATCCTGACATGTTTACCTAAAGTTTTATTAGCACTGGTTAGCTTCCAGACTTTGATTAACTGCCTGCGATGGCTCATATAACTGTCTCATTAGAGAGCACAGCACATGCATGTCTGCCGCTCAGCAGTCTGGTGTGGTGTGAACATGCCGGCTTGTTTGTTTTTCATGCCCATGTGTTTGTGTTCATACGTGCATATGTGTGTGTGTGTCTGCCTCGCTGTCTATATTTGCAGTAATGGTCGGGAAATCAGCAGTTAGCGATAGCGGGCAGCTGGTCTCCGCTTTCTCTGTTATACCCACAACCCTCCATCGCCACAGCACGTGTAATTGGACAACCGCATGTCGGTTTGTGATTTGCAGTATGAGCCTAATGATATCCAGCATTAAATAGGATGAGAATTTTGTCCGTCATTGTCCAAACTCACTGGAGAGTAGAGGGTGACAGTGAGAGGAAACTCTTCAGCTCATCGCTGTTGATGCTTCTTCATTCCTGGTCTCCTTCCTCCTGCTTCTTTTTAGCTGCTCCACAAATTTGAAGTCCTCCAGAAATGTAACACTAAAGCCAAACCCCATGACCTAAAAGCTCATGTCATGATACATGTTTATGCAGACTTCCAAAGTAATAGATGTTACTGTTTTTAAGATATTGGTGCATGACATTCTCCTTCCCATGTTGGCCCACTTCTATGTTGTTCGTTCTTATGAATCAAGTCAGATTATATATGATTAACAGATTCTTAAACACTGGAAAATGTGTTTGTTAAGGGAAAGAACGTTTGCAGTGATGGTGTAACATGATAGCCAGCAGCAGATACCATATGATTCATAGCTGAGAAGAAAAAACACCAGCCTGTACGATAAGACAAAACACAAAACGCCATGAAAGAACACGAAACAACACGAAATGACAGAAAACCACATGAAACAACGAAAACAACATGGCACAAAATGACATGACTCTACACAAAATGACGCAAAACAAAACAACATGAAACATCATGACACTACACAAAATGACGCAACACAAAAATACACAAAACATCATGACACGACCAAAACTGACACGACACGAAACAACACGACGCTACACAAAACGACACAACACAAAATGACACGAAACATCATAACGCGA